>NC_036186.2:1588728-1906474 GCF_900002385.2 Plasmodium yoelii | reverse complement strand
ACACAGAGGATAGAGAAGATAATGGTAATTCAAATGAAAAACAATATTCTCCAACTATAGAATTAAACACAAAGGAAAATTATCCTAAAAAAAAAACAAATATCAAAAAAAAAATAATGTTTTCGGAAGAAGTAGAAGTATGTAATGATGAGGGTAAGTATGAAGGAAATAAAAAAAATGTGAAGAAGAAAAAAGGAGTAGCCTTTTCAGACCAAGTAGAAATGAATTATGATGAAAAAAAACAAAGTTTAAAATTTAATGATGATATTGAAGTTTTTACACCAGAAAAATATACCCAGGAAGATAACACAGATTTATGTAAAAATGAAAACAAATTGAATAGTATATTATCAAATGAAATAAATGATAATTGTATGACAAAATGCAAAACAAAAAAGGAGCCCAAATTAATGGGTGTTAATGATGGTAAGGAAAAGGAATATATTACATATCCTAAAAATAGTGATAAAGTAAGTATTGACAATAAATATTTACATGAAGAAATCTCTACTTATGAAATAGTAATAAATAATAATAATAATAAGTTTATTCAAGAAGATATAAAAAAATGTGAAAACACCAACAAAGTGATAATGAAAGATATTTGTGAAAATAAAAAAAATAAGCTTGCTTTTTCTTCAAATAAAGGTAATGATAATAAAAGATTGTGCGTAAATTTAAACCCCCCCCCATGTTTAGAATATGAACGAATTCTCAGTGATTCAGCTATTAATTATAATGTAAATAATGAAATTAATGAAACCGAAGAAAACGAAAATGAATCAATTACTAAAAATAGAAGTTTCGAAAATCCTGATCACCAAATTTTTAGACGGAAAAGAGAAAAATTAAAATCTCAATTTAAATCTAATATGTCTAGGAATTTTAACAACTATAACAAATTAATACAGGGTATAAATTCGTTAAAATCTGAAGAAAAAAACGAAGATATTAATAATACCATAGTAAAATATTCAACACAAAATGAAACAAATTTTGATGATGATGATGATGATAATTGTGATTTATTCACCCCACGTTATGTTATAGAAAAACATAAAAGTATATCCAAAGAAATATCCCCACAAAAAACAATATTAAAAAATATTGACACTAAACTTGATAAAAAAGAAACATTACATTACTCTGAAAGAAATGAAAATGTTAAATTCCAAGACTCGGAAAAACTTTTAAATAAAGAAGAAAACAACCAAAATAATTTATGTTATAAAATATCTCTATCGTTTGAAAATAATACTATCCATGAAAAGGAAAGCCAAACATGCCCATCACATCATCCAATAAATGAACACGATAATAGTAAAAATAATGCATTATTTGTTAGACAAAGGAAAAAATTGAAATCATCTTTTTATGCTAATGGTAATATGATAATTGGAGATAGTAAAGAAGCGATACATGTAGACCAGATTAATAATTTTCGTAATAAACTTAATGTTGAACCTGATTTAAATGATGACAATAATAATAATATACAAATATCTGAAAATGAAATTAATGACGAAAAAGCTATTGAAAATACAGAAGTAGAAATTGTCCCAATATTAAAAATAATGAAATCTTATGAAAACCAAACATTGACGGAGAACGACAATGATCAAATAAACAACATGAAAAAAAAAAAGGCAATAAAAAATGTAAGACATCAGACACATTATAAGTTCGCCGATTTATCAGACCTGTACGATGATATACATAAATACGAATTAGAAAATGTTGAAACAAATTATGTAAATAACAAAACAGATAATGATGAGGAGAGTAAGCAACTTTTGGAAATGAACAAAAATAATAATTTAAATGAAGATATAAATGAAACGTCTTCATCAATAGAAAACGAAAAATCATCTATTATAAAACAAATAGAGCAAATATATACAGAATTAGCAGACAGAATGCATTCTGGTGTTTCTGAAATGTCTACGAATGATGACATTGATTATGTTGATATACGTCAATTTAAGATAATAGATAATAATAGCCCAGTTAAACATTATTATAATGTTTTTCACAAAAGTAAAAATTACAATTCGAATAAATATGAACATATATATTCAAATAACATTATTTTGGATAATAAAACAAATATGGATCATTTATGTTCCATATTTTTATTTGGTAACCCTTTAGAAAGAAATGAAGAATATGAAGAAAGCCGAAAAAAAATAAATAAAAATAATGAAACCACTAATATACCAACTAGTTCTCAAAATAAAATATCAGATATAAAAGAAAAATCCGATATTTCTACACATTTTGAAAATACAAAGAATAATATATCCGTTTCCGGATTACATGAAGAACAAGTATCATTAATTAACTCATCTTCCTCTCGGAATACAGAAAATTATATTGAAATCATCAATAAAAATCAAAATGTCAAAAGTACATCGGGTACTGTTAAACCATCAGCTTTGAAAAAAACAAGCGTGAATTTTAATGTAAATGATGAAGTTATTAACAATGAGGTAATAAAAACTATTAATATAACTTTAATAAAATTATATTATACTATTTAAAATTAAATAAAAATATGTCTAAATACTTTAATGATTTTGTATTTCATACATATGTATAATATATTTTTTTTTTCAGGAATTAAATAATATAATAAAAAGCAATGAAATAAATATCAAGAAAAACAGTTCTAATAAAATTGAAGTAATGAAAATTCGAATTCATGTCTATCCAGATTTTCTCCAGAAATATCACGTAGAAACAACTTACGTATTGTTGGGTTTTTTGAGCGCCTTTTCATTTGTTGGTATTATAACTGATTTGTTATTTGGATAAATGCAAATTTTATATATTTCTTTTATGATCAAATTTTGTTTAAAAGAAAATTAACTGACATATGCATTGTAAGATATATATATTTGTGAATTTATTTTTACACCATTGTTTAGTTTGTATTTCCCATTATTGTATCTACATACTTATATTTGTATGATGTGTATTATATACATTTATAAAATGTAGAGTCGATAAAATATGATTATGATGTTACTATATTGTAAAAAATTATGACTATATGTTTAATATTTTATAATTTTTTTACTTTATTCAACTATGTATATAATGTTTTTTTGTTATGTAACATTTTTTTTGCAGATATTTTTTCCATTATTTTGTTTCTTTAAATATGTTTTCTTATTATGTATTTTGAAACAACCAATTTGTTAATTCATTGAAAAATACATTTTGTTCTGTTTTTTAAGTTTAACTTCAGACATAATAATATAAAAAAATGTCTTTATGTAGAAATTGTTTTTTTTAAGTCTTAACCATATAAATTTTAGCGCAATATTATTTCAATGTAATGAATAAAATTATATTTTTTCTAAGCGTGGTATTTTTATGTGTAAATTATACATTTTCCTTAATATCAATTAATATTGCTACTTACATTAACAAATCCTAAAATGTTATAATTAATTTACATTTACGTATAAATTTGTGTGTGTTTCTTTCTTCTACTCATTAAAATTCTATTACTATTATAGTAATACAAAAAGCTATGGTCTTTATTTGTTGTGAAAATTTAACAATTCTTGGTATATATTTTTTTCTATTATTATAACACTTTCGAGGGCATATTAATTTATTTTTTTCTACAAAAGTTATAGATAATCTATAAAATTTTTGAATGTGCCTTTTTTCAATATGATTAAATGTTAATAAAAAATTGTAAATAAGTATAATGCACACTTATTATTCTACAAATTATTATAAAAATAGAAAAATAAACACTTTCTGAAAATTTTATGGTATAAACTTATGTTTTTAATGTTTTTTTGTTTTTATCTTTAAAAATTTATAATTATGTCATATAAGCTTATTTCACACTTTTAAGAAAAAAAAGACATTTAAATTTCTATATAAAATGTATTAAAGAAATATATTATATTAAAATAAATTATTTAATACTATTGTGTAATTATATTTAATATAAAAAAAATATATATTAAGAAAAATATTGGTAATTTTTAAATGAAAATAAAGAACATTACATATATATATATGTTTATATTATAGTTTAAAATGGAATCAATAAACAAAGAGAATTTGAAAATCAAATATAAAATATTAGCCATATCATCTACTGATAAAGATCATGATGTTACTAATTTGTTAAAAAACACTGGGAAGGAAATTCATAACCCATGGATAAGTGAAAAAAATTGTTCATATCCCCAAGAAATTATTCTACAAATAAAACCAGCAAAAATAAAATACTTAGAATTTTTGTGTCATGAATATGCCATAAGTAAGAAAATTGAAATTTTTATGTCTAATAACAATAAAGATTATTTGAAAGCTGGTTTTTTTAGATTTAATGATAATACTTCAACACGTTATTGTGCCAGAGAACTTAAATATGTGTATTTACCATGTACCATAAAATGTACATATATCAAATTTAAGCTACATAATCCATATCATAATTTATTAAACATTAATTCACAAATTGGATTATATTATATAAACATAATTCCTGAAGATGTTATTTTAAACATTCCACTAGAAATAAATCCCACACTTAAATTAAATCCATTAGACAATAAAAAACGTACAAATGGCAATAATTTTGTAGGTAGTAAAAAATCGTTACTAAGAAAAATAGAAGATGATTATAATTCAAATATAACTAGTAATAATGTGAATATTCCTTCAAGAGGAATTCATTGGGGTCGTAAACATTTTCATTCTAAATATGATAAAAATCAAGTCCATTTATCATATGAAAAGTTAGAGAGCAAAATAAAATGTTTTGAAAAATTAAAAGATGAATGTGTTGCAAAAGAAAAATTTGACATGGCATGTGAGCTAAAAAAAATTATAAATGTTTTTATTTTTTTAAAGAATACTATATTATTTTTAAAAGGCAAAAAAAAGACATATGTCAATGATGAAAATTATAACAAAGCTAAAATGTTAAAAGAAAAGGAAATAAAAATAACAATTATAATAAAGAATATTGAAGATTTAAAAATAATAAATGATTGTTCAAAAAAATGGTATTATGAATGGCTCATTTTATATCATAAAGAGCTGGAAATATATGAAAACGAAATAAACAAAATTGTGTCAAATGAAAATGTTAGAATTATAAAAAAAAAATGTGGATTTTTAGACCATTATAGTGGTACCGATGAAGGAGATATTGATTTAAATAATATTTTGATGCTCATTTGCAGTGATAATGAAAAAAAAAGAGAAATGGGATTTGATTTAGCTTATAAGTCGTTTGAAGATGCTACAAGATGTAAAAATATATGGCATAGTAACTTAGATTCATTGTGCTTAATTATTAAAAGGGGGATATTTGATTCAGGGTTTAGTATATTCATTAAGAGCGTTGCTGCTTTAGAAAAAATGCTAAGTATATTCGAACAAGATTTCTTTAAAATGGGGAACAACGACTATTATAATTATAATGATACAAACCTAAAATATATAAAATTCATAATTTCTTCGCTTCTGAAACGTTTAGATGATTCTAATCTTGATGTAGTAGACATATGTATAAAAACAATAATGATGATGTTACATAATAATTTTATTTCTTTTAAGAATGTATTTTCTACTATTCTATCAATGCTATTTTATTTTTTTTCCAATGATGTAACCGAAATAAATGAAAAGATAATTGTCAGTTTAATGAGTTTTTATTATTCTTTAATAAACAAATATTATACTTCAGTGAAAAATTATATTAATTTAAAAAAGGTTCTTGAAATTATATCTCTCTTTCTACAAGTAAACATTGAATCTATTAAACAAACGTCCTTAGACTTTTTTATTAATATATATAATATTGTGGAAAATAGCAATGAGGTGTTTGAAGACTTTTTGTTGAACGTTTCATTTGATGTTAAAAATCTTATAATAAATCGATTAAATCAGGAAGAAAACGAAAAAACAAAATTATCAAAAGATAATAATAATAATGGAAAAAGACAAAGTGAATTATGGGAAAAAGATAATTTGTCTATAAGTAATGACGAATCAGGACACAAAAACTCTTACTTATATAATACATACTCAAACATTAAAGATATATCACACGAAAATAACAAAGAGGACATCAATAAAATAGAAAATATTAATAATGATATTAAAAGGAATATATATACAGAAAAATGTGGAATTATAAACAATAATATTAAAGATCCTAAGTTAATTGATAAGCATTCAAAAATAGTAACACTGAACAGTGATTTAAAAAAAGATACGTATCTTAGTGAAATTAAAGAATCCTCTGGAAACAGTGAAATAATAGTTGATTCAAAAATACCAATTAGTTTACATAAGAAAGATGCGACCAATACATGCGAAGAGAAGAGTATAACAAGGGAAATACACATAAAGGGAGGGAGATCTATTGATTATTCTACAAAGATAGAAGAATATGATGAAACTCATATTTCTCCTTTTACATGTAAATATTGCTTCAAAACAGATAAAATGTTTACAGAAATTGGTTTAGAAAAACATTGGATTAAAAATTGCCCTATGCTTTGTACTTGTCCAAATTGTTTCTTAATAGTTGAATTGGTTGTTATTTATGATCATTTTTTATCTGAATGTTCACATAGTTATATGTATACTTCATGTGAATATTGTAATGGGGTTGTAAAGAAAAGTTTATTAGATTTTCATGTTATGAATGAATGTATTGGAAAGAAAAATGATTATCTCTTATGCTACTATTGTTCTCTTTGTATTGAATCATTTGAGATTGATAAGTGGAGAAATCATTTTCTATCATGCCCCAAAAATCCTAGATTGAATTAAAATATTGTTTATCATGCTGTGTGAATCATCTATCCATTTATGTAAATTTTGTCTATCTTTTATATATTAATTATACTTTTTTTTGACTGTTATTAACACTAAAATTAAGTTTAATAATATTTTAAAACAATGTATTGATATCGTAACAATTTTTAAAATAACACTACATTAACTACAGCTGTCTTAAAAATAGAATATAAAATATCCTCTGGATATGTTATTTAATAATTGTAAAATTTAAAATAAGTATATTAACATATTTTAACATTTTGTTTATTGTGAGAAATTAAATGTTTAAGTGGATATAATTTTTATAGTTCATTTCATTCTTTATTTTTATAAGAATATACATTTTAATTATAGTTTTAAAAAACAATATAAAAATAAGAGAATATTAATAAAAAAAATATATAATAATTATAGACATAATAATAAAATAATAACTATAAAATAAATATAAATTAATTATAATATATAGAATAATTAAAATGAATATTTTAAATAATTTTAAATATAAATGTGTAATTATAAATTAATTTAATTATAAAATAATAAATTAATTTTATTAAATTAATAATATTATTATAAAAATAAATAATATATAATTAATTAAATATGTGTAAGAATTTTAAAATAATATAATATATAATTAAATATATAAATTAAAAAAATAATATAATATAAAATAAATATATAAATTAAAAAATAATATAATATATAATTAAATAACGTATAATTTAAAAATAATAAATATTAAATTAATTAAAATTAATATATATATTTAATAATAATATGTTTTAATAAATATATATTTCAAGAATAAAATAATAAAATATTAATTTATTTAGTAATTATATTAAAAATATTATGTATGATAAATATATATATAATTAATTTTAATTAATATAATTAATATTTTAAATATTAATTAATTTACAATATATTTAATTATTTATTTTAATTTATTTATAATATATTTAATTATTTATTTTAATTAATATTTTATTGTTTATTATATATATAAATAATTAATATAATAAAATAATTAATATTTAATAATTAATATCATAATTATATATTTAATAATATTATATATATTAATAATTAAATTCAACATATTTAATAATTATTTTAATTAATTATATTAATATTTAATATATTTTAATTAATTATTTAATTTATTTAATAATTATTTTAATATATATTTATATATAATTAATTATTTAATATATTTTTTAATATTTTATTAATTAATTTATTTAATAAATATTAATTTTATTATTTATTTTTATATTAATAATATTATTATATTTATATTTGTTCATTATTATAGACTATTAATATATATTTTAATATATTATATTAATTTATTTAATAATTATTTAATATTACATTATAATTAATTAATTTTAATAATTGTTTTAATATTATATATAATTAATTTAATAATTATATTAATTTATTTAATAATTATATATAATTAATTTATAATTATTTTAATATTATTATTCATAATTAAATATATTAATATATTTTTTATTATTATATTAATTAATTTATTTAATAAATATTAATTTTATTATTATATATAATCAATTTATTTAATAATTTTATTATTATATATAATCAATTTATTTAATAATTATTTTATTATATATAATTAATTTATTTAATAACAATTTTAATATTATATTAATTAACTTATTTAATAATTATTTTAATATTTATATTATAATTAAATTATTTATTTAACTGTTATTTTTATTATATTATATTAATTAATTTATTATTTTTATTATATATATTAATTAATTTATTATTTTTATTATATATATTAATTAATTTATTATTTTTATTATATTATATAAATTAAATAATTATATAGTTATTTATAAAATATTTTAATATAATTTTTTAAGTGTTTATATATAATACATTTTAAATAAATTAATATTTAAGTATTGTATATTATTTATATAATACAAAATAAAATTGTCTATTTTTTCTTTATAATATATTAAACAAATTATACATATTTATATAAAATAACGGTTTTATTTGTAAGCATTATATTTATTATAGTAAATTTTATTTGTAAATATATGCATCATTTGAAAATTGCCTTAAAGTAAAGGATTCGTTATACTCTTTGTTTTAATAAAACAAAGTATATATATTTTTTATTATTTTTATATTAATCCTTTTATTTTTGAAAATGCAAACATGTGTCTAACTTCATTTAATGATCTTACTATTGATAATAGAAAATATGACATATAAGCTATTATTTGCATACAATTTATATAATCATTCCTTACTGCATCTAAGAATTGTCCCATAACAATTATGTTATCGCTTGAAACATTTGTTTAAAAAATGTAGTACCAAGCATTATGAATTTGATGTTTAATACACATTTTATATATCTCAGTATAGTTTAAGTTATGCATTTTTATATTAGAAATATAAAAGAACTACCCCAATGCTTCATATTTATAACATTTATAATATATTTCATATTAATATTAAAACATATTCAATAGCTTTAATTTTTAGCTAGCGTTTGAATATAATGAAAACTTCAAGTATAGCTTAATATATGCAATAATTCTACTAGAAAATTAAATAAATACCATTTGTTTACTTCCAAAAATAAAAAATTTTAATTAAACTTTTATAATACACAATTACCAGCAGTTATAGATAATTGTTTATTAATGATCAAATAACAATGGTGTAAACGCTACTAAAAAATATCATATTTTTAAATTGTTTATGAATTGAGTAGATTCTCCTTATAGACAAATCTTTTATTTACAAATGTGCTTATTGTCTTTTTCTTTTTATTGCAATACATAAAAGGACTTATTCTTTTTCATGCTATAAAAATTAATAAATGAATTTAAAACATACTCTTTTTATAATTGAATACAGCTTCCTAATTAACATAATTAACACATTGCAATTCCCCTTTAATTATATATTGTACAATTTTTATGTTTCATGATGGATATAATATTGGTAATATTCAATGAAAAAACTATTTTTGTTGTCTTTCCATTTTATATATATTTCCCCTTTTATGGTAATAAAGACAACCTTTTATCTTTTTTTGTTTTTTAACCATTCATTTAATTTTTGTATATCAATTTATTTAATCTTACATTTCTTATTGTCATATATTATCATTCTTTAAGTAATTGAAAACTAATATTTGATTTTTTCTATACTAATGCATATTCTGCTTCTTTTCTAATAGATATATTTTATGTTCTTAACCTTTTGATAACAATTTGTTAATTCGTAGTAAAGATTTTACTAAAAATTGCAATAAAATTAACTATATATATATTCTACATTTTTTATGTAATTGGTAAAACATGTAAACAATTTATACATGATGTGAAATTATAGATTAGTTGATTTTTCTAAGAGCATGTTTCTTAGACTGAAATTAAAATGTTATAAATATTTTTATCGTTTGATACTTGTTTAGTTTAAGGATTGCATAATAAAACAGGTATATAATTAAAAATTACTAATATGTGATGATTATTTATTTTATTTTTTAAATATCATAATAACCCTTAATAAATGCAACCTCGTATACTAATCTTAATCGTATAATATTTAAAACCATTATATTATACTTCTGGAATTTTGTAACTAAATCATAGTTAAAATAATACAATGGACGTTTATTTACAAATGATTTATTTACACATCATTTGTCATGGGTCTTTAAAATAATAATTAGGAACAATCTTAGGAAAACAAGCATTTAACATGAAAAGACATTTACCACCAAAAATATATTGAAACAAGATGTCATTCAAATAGGGAAACTGAACATAAAAGCGAACTATATAGTACATATATTTTCCCACGAAATTATATGTAATTTTTATATATGATTGATTAGTATATATCATATTTATCTTTGCTCATTTTATTTGGCAAATGTTAGTATTCGAAGTTACGTTACACTTTTAAATAAAAAAAATTATATATAAACATAACGATTGATATATTTCGACACATGTATTTATATTTTAATTAAAACATTTCATTATTTATTTAAATAGACATTTAATTTTTAAGTGATTTATCATATATTAGATATGTTTTTATTATTAAAAACATATTATAATTCTCACTATATCACATATAACTAATTATAGATAGAGAAAGAAAGCGAAAACAAAACAAACCAAAAAGGCATTTACTAATTTGTGAATGAAAAATGTTAATTATATTTCAACAATGTCGATAACAGTTCACTCTTTGGAGCTAATTTGAAAAAATGAAACTTATAAATGATATAAAATTATAGGAATATATTTATGAATTTTAATGTAAAATATTCTTTTAACTATATTTTATATTTTAATATATGATAAAATTGAGGATTGTAGAAGGGAAACAAACCGTGTTGTTGTATAAGAGCCATCTAGAAATTATGGTAAAAACGTATTTATCAATTTTATTGATTATATGAAAGTCTTGAGTTTTTTCATGTATATAATATAATGTGTTGACTGTATTAAAACATCCACATATATATACCAAAAATGTTATTAAAAAACATATTATAATAGTAAAACTATAAAACACATTAACGGGTTGCACATATGGTGAAAATTTATAATAATTGAAAATAAAATTTTACATAGGTATATTGAAACATACACCATTCTATGCAGTACTAAAGAAACGTTAATAATATATAAATAAAATGAATCATTACCTTATAAAAATTATGAATTAATTTTTTTTTTTTTTATTGTTCACACTTTGACTTTTTTAAAGTTACACTAAAGATTAAGAATTACACAAAACAAAATATTCAATCAAAATTGTATAAAAACACATTGAGACTAATATACTAAAAAATTCAATTATTGCTCGCTCCTATATTAATTTATATTGTGCATTTAAATTAGAGAATGGAAATTATATATATTCACGATTATCCCATATTTTACAATTGCTAATTTTACATTAATTGTTTATGAAATTTAAGACGTATTAAAATTAAAGCCACTATTAATAATTTTTTATTTGTAATAAATATTTGTGTAAATAGTAATAAGCTTGTTAAATTTTTTAAAGCACTTATATGAATATTGCGGTTCATTTCTAAAAAAGTTTCCACAAAATTGTATTTTACACATTATAATTTTTCAAAATTTAGTAAAATATACAATTTATGATATAGGCTTTTCAATGATCTTAAAATTTTTTTTAATTAAAAAAATATGTAAGGTCATTTTTTTTTTTGCACACGAAAAAAAAATATAACTTATAAAAAAATTTATAAAAATAGCTAGTTGATTATAGAAAACGAAAAAAAAAATTATTTTATTTTTATTTATAAAATTACATAGATTTAATTTTTTTTGTAAAACTTTATAAATAATCCTACACATTATTTTTTTATATGTATATGCTATTCTTAAATGCTAATGTAAATAAGTAGAGTATAACAAAAAAAATTGTATTTAAAAAAAATAAGCAATTTTTTGTGCTTCATATTTGTCTCAAAATTAATATAGTTATATTGTAAATAACACGTTTTAAGTCTATTTTTATACGTAATATATATAATGAATTTTTAAGATATTAATTAAAGATAATTTTATTTAAAGCGAAAAATACACAAAAATGACGCTCACAATTTAATTAAATGCTAATTTTCCATTTATTATTTTTTTAAGTTTTAAATAATAATTTTGTTATATTTCATCACCTTGTTTACATTTTTATTGTATTTTTTGTAACATATAATTCTTTGTAAGTGGAATAATTATGATTCAAAGGAAAACGTCATAACTTTTTTTGATAACAGTTATAAAAGATGCTATGGGAACGGTTTTTGAGCGAAACATATAAATTATTGGGGGAAAAATGGATCAAACTTTTTATTTATAACATTGGAGAAATTAAAGAAACAACTAAAATATGTATGCATCTTATATTTCAGGGTTATTTCAGTAAAATCATAAACACTAGGAAGATACACCTTGTTAATTTATATGTTAAATATATTTGCAACCATGTAATTACAAAGTTTGGTAATAAACAACATAAAGTTGTAAAATTAAAAAACCCTATTAGTGATTTGTTTTCTAAATATATTATGAACAAAAAAATAGAAAAAAACACAATTACACTATACAGTTATAAGAAAAAAAGTGATTTAGTAACAAGTGATGTGGATTATAGCACAAAGAAAATGTGCCCATTGGAATCGAGTGATGAACATTGTGTAATTAATCTATATAATGAAACATATCCGCAAGATGAACTGAACACATCTTTAAATAAAGAAAAACCAGTAAGATGTGAATCAAATTGTAATATAACTGAATATAGTGAATATGAAAAAAGTTCTGAAAGTGATAAGGCAACAAATAGCAGCTCATGTTTTGGAAACAGTATGTTAAATTTTGAAACGTTAGAATATGACGAAGATGAAGTAAATGAAAATATAAAAAATTGCTATTTGTACAATGGGTACATAAATGCAAGTATGTATAAAAAATCCGGAGAATATAAATTTTTAAAAAATCATTTGAGTGAAGATAAAAACGTAACTTTAAATATAGAAATTGATGCCTCATCACAAAGCTACAATGAAGAAACAGATCAAGAAGGCAAACTAGAAGGGAATTATGAGAAAAACAGCCACAGATTAAATGAAGGATATAAAAGAGGAATAAGGGTAAAAAAAAAAAAAATATATGAAGTTTATAATACAGAAACCACAACATTGGAAAATATGTACTATGAAAACTATTTAAACGAAAACTATTCTTCATCATATGGTTATACAAGTGATAACAGTGATGATATAAATGAAAGTGATTTCATCGATAATGATTTTAACCATAATAATTTAAATGATAAATACCAACAAAATAGTTGGTGTCAATACAGTATAAACAGTTTTGATACTATTCATAATTATTAAAAAAATTAATATAAGATTTAAACTATCTACTTCAAAAATCCACGGAATAATCTTTGTGTGTGTGTGTGTGTGTAAAATTATTAATATATATAATTCATTATAAAAAAAACGTTACATACAAATAATTAAAATTAAGATGCAGATAAATACAACTTTTTACTGCATTATATGCTTTCATTATTATATATTTTTTCCATTTTTAATTAATGCCCTTTCTACATATACATTATGTTTCATATTTTTTAATATTTTTTTTAGTATACTATTTTTAATCTACGCAAAAATGAAAATGCTATTCTGCTTAATTTAATTTAATTTAATTTAATTTATATTTTTTTAAATTGTAATTCTCATAGAATATGAAAGGTAAAAAAAGTAAATATTTGGTTACTTTTTTCCCCCTTATTTTTAATTTTAATAAATAAAATTTAATTTCAAAGTAAAAAAAAGGAAATATATAAATTTTAAATATAAATGAACAAATTTAGCATGTATACACTAAAAACGAAAAAAAAGAACAATAGGTAATCATGCAATGATATTCCATTAAAAAAAATATAATTTACATATAATACTTGTCATTTATACATAATATTTAATTATATAGAAGAAATCTATATATGAACAAACTATAAAAAAGTGTGCCAGTAATTATTACAAAAGCTTAACAACAGCTGAAAGATGTTCGTGACTCAGACATCATTGGGATATCTAAAGGGGAAAGCGAAATAAAATATATATATGCAAATAAGTATAATTATATAAATGCGTGTAAAATGGCACTCTGTATTATTTACAATTGTTTTACCTAATTTCACCCTTGAATATTGGCTGCTTGGTCCGTATTTAATTCCGTAAGACTACAGTAAAAAAATTAATTTACAAAAATGTTTACTAGGAATAGTTTAAATAAGTAAATATGTAAAAATTTAATATAAATCGCATTACCTCGTTACTTAAGTCATAAACATCATTTAAGATATTGTCGTATATTTTTCTTGCAGTGTATAAAAATGCCTAAAAAAAGGAGGAAATGAATGATTGGAATATAACTAATAGCTCATCTTACATAGAATATGTAAAAAAATAAAAATATTTAGTACCTCTTCAACATTTTTTGCTGTTTTTGCTGAAGTTTCTAAAAATATTAATCCATTTTGTCTTGCAAATTGTGCACCTTCTTCAGCTGAAACTTCTCTTCTTTCTAAATCACATTTATTTCCTACTAAAATTATAGCCATGTGTGGATTTGAATTTTGTCGAACTTCATCTAACCACCTATTTAAATGGTTAAATGTTTCTCTTCTATAAATTCCAAATACAAAAGGAAAAGGAAGAAACAATAATGAATAATAATATAAAAATAATATTGTTTGTTATATATAGCTTGGTAAAATTGAAGCGAAAATCCCCAATATATCTTTATTACTGTGAAAACATAACTTTATTATTAGGGTTATGTAAAAATTATGCATATACATACCTAGTTATGTCATAAACTAATAAAGCTCCAGCGGCTCCACGATAATATGATCTCGTTATAGATCTAAAGGATTCCTGGCCAGCACTAATAAAAAAATATAATATAATAAAATAAGTATATATAACAAAAACTATAAAATTGCAAATGATCATAACGTTTATTATATAAAAATGCAAATATATATTCATTTTATGTTTTATTTATATACGTATCCCATATTTGAAGTTTGATTTGTTTATTGTCTAGGTTTATTAATCGTGCCCCAAATTCTACACCAATTGTTAAATCATGATCAGCTCGAAATCTTTTATCTGTAAATTGTAGCAATAGACAGCTTTTTCCGACCCCTTAAAAAAAATTAAAAATAGTAATGTTACTTGTATTATTTACTGTATGGGGAAAGGATTTAATTATTTACGTTCTTGAAATTACCTGTATCACCAATTATTATATACTTAAACAAGTATTCATAAGGAGACATTTTTATTTTTATTATAATTTTTTAATTTCTATATCTTTTTAAATATATACTTTTATACTTTAAAACAATATATTTTCATTGGTTTTGCTTAATTTGTTTAATTCTTAAAATCAAATCCTTTAAAAAGTAATTACAATTTAAAAAATCTGTATAACGGTTTAACAAAAAACATTAAAATTTAACTTATTGATTTATTCTCTCTATATAGTATAAAAATCCTTATTGTATATATATATTACCCTATTTTAAAAAAAAAATTATACGTATATAAATCTCACAAAATATGTGTTTTCTTATATATTATTTTATGTTTTTAATTTTGTACTTTAGTTTAATATTAAAATGTTAATTTAAAGAATGATAAATTTGTATAAACACTCATTTATTATAGATATTTATTGTTTTCATTTTTCTTCCATCTTTTGTTTTTTTGCTTTTTGGTAAATATTTTAAAATGAATAAAAAAGTATAAAAGAATTAACGGTAATTCTTCTTACAATTTTTTGGAATAAATACAAATCATATATTATTGTATATAATATAATATGTGTATTTTATGTAAATTAAAAAAAAAAAAAAAAAATTAGGAAAAAAAACGCTAAGTAAAAAAAATTCTGTGTATAACGATGATTTATATAGAAACCTTTATTATTTGTTAAGAACTATGAATAAAATTAGCATAATCCGTTTTTTTTAAAATTACTATTTTGTACTATATTATATATTTTTTCCTTTATAATCCTATATTATAATAATATACATAAATAAATATAAGAGAAACGTAATAATGAGGGTAATGTGATTATTAATATTTAATTCCACCCTAAAAAAAAGGGGAAAACGCCATTTTTTATTTTATAAAAATCAATATAAAAATTTCAGTGTAAAATTACCCCATTCAAAATATATAAATATATTAATAATTTTCTATATAAAAAAACAAAATAAAATGAAGAAAGTGAATTAAAAGTTTATATATATAATATTCAATCTTACATTAATATATTCTATATATAAATGTACATACATAGGTATAAATGTTTATGCAATTTCACAATATTGCTAAAAATATTTACAATATAAAAGAAAAAAAAAGAATGATAAAATTAAGTAAAAATTAAACTGACTATTAATATTTATAACCATATACACAATCAAATATACTTTAAAATAATACATCATTTCTTTATATATCTAGATAATCTATGGGACCGTGCGCAAAGAAAATTAATATTCTCGTGTTTAATTATGTTATCATTGGACAAACCACATAACTCCTTAACTTCTTTTTTTAAAAAAGTAGATAGGTTTTCAGGTTTTCTTTTTTTTGATTTTTTAATACACACGTTTCCAATTGGTGCATTTATATGTTTTTTATCCGATTTATAAACACGTTTATTATTTTTTGCGAACGTTTTTATCTTTTCGCCCACTTCTACTTTCGCTTTTGCTTTCTTTTTATTTATTGCAGCACCTTTATTATCATCTACAACGATTTCACAATAATCGTTCTTTGAATTTTTTTTTTTTTTATTAAATGATTGTTTTATTTTGATTTGTTTTAATTTTTGCTTATTATTAATTTTATATGTCTTTTTAATTTTGTTTACATCATTAGTACATATTAAATTTATATTTTTAGTTCTCCTAGTCTTAATATTATTAACATTATTATCGCATTTATTTTTTTCATCTTCTACTGCAACATTTTTTTCAGTATGAATCTTAACGTTTTGTATTTCTTCATGTATACTACTATTATCCAAATTGTTGCATGTGTTTTTTATTTCTTTTATTTCATTTTCTTCTCTTCTGTGCTGTTTTTCCAATTCAGTTGTATTATCAATGTTTTGTTTACTTTTGCCGGTATTACTTCTCACTATGACATCACTATTTCCTTTATCTGTACAAACAGGTTTTTCAATAGAAGTATTTTCTATATTTCCTTTATCTGCACAAACAGGTTGTTCAATAGAAGTATTTTCTATATTTCCTTTATCTGCACAAACAGGTTTTTCAATAGGAGTATTTTCTATATGTTCTTTATCATAACTAATATTGTATTTATTATTATCATCATCTAAGGTTTTCATATCCGATACAATTAAGGAACTATGCAAGTCATTGGTGGCACTTTCTATACAATTATTTTTATTATTATATTCTATATTATCATTTTGATTTTTAGAATATATATCTTTATTTTCACTATTTGCATTTCCCTTTATTAAATTTACTATAGTTTGTGACAAATTTTTTGTGGTAACGTTTTTTTCATCTTCTTTCTGTTCTGCTATTGTATCCACAATTTGTTTACCTTCACTTTTATCGATTACACTTCGGTTATTCCCATGTTCCATTCTGTCCTCCAACAAGGCAAGGAGTAAAGTTTCCTTGTTGAGATACCCTTGATTTATTTGTTCTTTTAATTTTAAATTTGTTAAACTAATCTTGTTTTCATTTGTTCGTGGTTTTTTACGAATATTAGTCATGTTATTTTTATTTACATTATTTACTCTTGTATATTTTCTAGTTTTTTTTGTAGTGTTCAATAAAATACTAAGCATGTTTTTCTGTGTTTCATCGATGCGTATATTTTGTTCATAATTGTTTGTATTCACAAATGAAACAATTTCATTTAATTTATTGCTTCTATTTAATTGATTCTGATTTTCGTCGGGTTTGTTATTGTCCTCACTATTAATCATTAAACATTTATTTTTATTGTCACCATTTCCGTTGTCATTTGTTTTATTATGTTCGGATAAGTTGATGAACAATTTATCATTATGCTTAAAAATATTATAATCATTTATATTTATTAATATACGATTCTTTGAATCAAATATTTCTGTTTCTAATTTGTTTTTTATTTTTTCTGTTTGTTCATTAGTTTCATTTTGGATGTTTTCTCCCTCCTTCTTCTTTTCTAATTCATTTATTTGACTTATTTTCGCATCTTCGTTTATTGAATCATTTGAATTATTTATTTCTACGTCTTCTTTTTTATTTTCTTTATTTCCATTTACTACATTTTCAGAAATTTGATTTTCGATGCTCATATCATTATTAGTTATCTCATTTGCTAACTCATCTTCGCATCCTAAATCCTTATCTACTTCTAAAGAATATTTTAATTCTTTCAAATATTCATTTACTGAGATATAATTTTCATCTTTAGTAATAACTGATTGGCTATATGCTAAAAGTGTGAAAATTACAAAGAAAAAAATTAAAAAATAATATGTGTGTGTATATATACTAGTGGAATAATAACATCACTTGTAGATGTAATACTGTTGGAAAAACGGAATAAAATTTCACAAAATTTTAGAATGTATATATAATAATTCATATATAAAATATACCATCTTTAATTGTCTTGGAATATTTTTTTGAAATCAAATTTATACTCAATAAAAAATTTTCAATAATACTTTCTTTATTTACATGCTCATTAATTGAAAATAATTTTTCAGGAAAAAAGTATACATATAATGATACTAGCTCTTCATATGTTAATAAATTCAAAGTAGAAACAAATTCTATTTCAAGTTTAATAACCTTGTAATCATTGAAATTGTTTTTTGAAATTTCGGTTTCTTCTTTTCTTTCATTTTCTATTCTCTTTTCTCTTACACTTTCAATCCCTTTTTCCACATTTAAATTGTTAATAAAGTTTAGTCTTTCATACGGATTTCTCTCATTAAACTTGGATTACAAAAAGAATGAATATTAAAAATGTATAAAAATGTATATACATATTAATTAATACGAATATGCGTATATATAGAAACAAACAAATGGATAAAGAATGGAATAAATACAATTGCACAGTGAAATAATGTAATGATGTGCGTGATCATTAAATGAATAAAAAATAAAACAAGTATGAATGGAATAAGATTTGTTCAATATGCTCATGTTAAAAAAAATAAGATGCAATAATGAAGTAATACCTTTAAATCTTCTACAATACTTGATTTTAAACCATGATTAAATGTAACCATGTGATATAGGACACTGCTTTTCTTTTTAAAAAGTTGTTTATCTCTGCAATAAATGCCTTCAAAAATTAATACATCATATAAATGTTATATTTGTTTTTTATATGTAATATGTTCATTTATTCTTTGTATAATTTTAAGTTTACATTGAAATCCAAGTTTTTTTTTATCTTGCTTATTTAAAACGTTAATAAATCTAAAAAGGGTATATACAACACACATATATAATTTATAGTAACTTTAAATTTGTTGAATTATATATTAAATCGTATTTCGTATTTACTTTAGCCCACTTATTGCATCAGTTTCCCATGTATATGATACATTAAATGATTGATGTTTGTCCTGTTTTTAGTGAAAAGAACAACGAAAATATATTATATTTACATGTATATATAGGTGTATCCATATGACCTAAACATACATGTTTTATATAAATAACATCTTTTAATATTATTGTATTAAAAATTTTTTTACATGCTCATTAAATTTTTTTTCGGTATTCTTTGTTTTATTTCCCTCTGAAATGTCATCATTTTCAAGAAGGGATTCTTTTATTAAATCTTTTAAAAAAAATTTGGTTATTCCACTATTTTCCTAAATAATAAAACATAATAATTTATTTTATATTTTATGTTTTCTAACATAAATTTATATTTTTTTATTGTTTTTATGATGAATTAGATTCATTCATGTTTTATTACTTTTGTCTGTTCGATAGTTCTTTGCCTATGAACTCCTTTCCTTAAAGTGCTGGCAGGAAACTAAAAAAAGAAGGGTGTGAGTAAAATGGATTACAACTTTATAAATAGTTAATATTTCTTAAAAAGTTATCCAAAAGACATATAAACAACTTTCGTTAATTTTTTTTTATAAATTTATTATACCGCAGAAAAATTCATTTATATCAAATTGATTTAAAATTGTAGAATGACATTAAAACACATTTTTATGTGTATTTATTTATTAAGTTTCGTTTTTAAATTAAATTCTTTATAAAATATGTTATTAAAAATAAAAAAATTAACGAATATTTATAATTCTTAAATATGTAAATACAAATGTTGTTCACATGTTTTTCTTTTACTGTATTTATTACAAAAATATGATTAAAAACAATAAAAAAATATATAAATAAATTTAATTATGTAAAATGACTAGTTTTTAGCTACATTTTTACAGCGAAAAAATCGAAAAATTATGATTTGACTAAATTATCAAAATATTTAATCAAGGTATTTAAGACATAATCAAAACGCAATATATATGCATATAAAAACATAAGGAGATATTCTTAATATCATATAAACAATGGAAACAACTGAAAAAAAAATATTAAAATTAATGCAAATATATATATATACATACAAATATGCATGTACATACAGAGTAAACAAATATATCCTTTAAAGCAAATATTTCTCTTTATATTATTTTTTTTTTAAATGCGCTTTTTTTTTTTTTTTTTTTTTCTGGTATTTTGGAATTTTATGTTTCCTTTTTTCTCGATTTTGTTCTTTCACTAATTTACTCCACTCTTTTCTGGTAACACCCTCCGGAATTATTCCTTTAAATTTCACCTCTTCCTGATCATTGGTAGAACTATTATTTTCATCACCTAGTATAACTGATTTTTCTTCATCAGACAATTCTTCGGATAATTGTACATTTTCGTGATTTTCTTCAATTTCATTTTCTTCATAATATAGATCTTCATTTTGCTCAACTTGTGTTTGAGAAATTTCGAGATTTTCCTCTTGCATATGTGACATAATTGTCTCTTTTTTTTGAACATGATTTTTGCAAATATCATTATTCAGATCATCATGATTATCCTTATTATTTTGTTCGACGGAATTGTTATTATCATTATCATTATTATTATCATTATTATTATTGCCATTAGTATAATTTTGCTTTAAATTCATAACTATCGATTTCCCCTTTTTTAAGAGCTTTAAATCCTTTTCAATACTCCTAATATCTTTGATTTCATTTAAATACATTGGGGTCCATGAGCTTAAAAAAACTTGTTCTTCTACTTGAACTTTATTTGGGTTTTTTTTCAAACGCAATCTATTTTGTGGTTCCATTTTTGTTACATAGTAACATGTAGCTCTTTTTAATTTTTCAAAATATATCATATTTTGTTTTATTTTTTCATAATTTAATTTAGGTATTGGAGTTGAATTTTTTATTGTCCCAAATAATTCAAGGTATAACATTTCTAAAGGGTTTATATATATTTCCTTTTTGTCATTTTCCATAAAATATGTTATATGTTCAGGTAAGTTAGCAGATACAATATATTCAAATAATTTTTTCAAAGGAAGAACTTGTACATTATTATAAAAATCATCATCTGAAAGTTTTTTATTTATGTCCTCTTTATCACATTCCATAGTATGATCAATATCATTTTCGTTATTACAATTTGTTCTCAAGTTTCCATTCGTATTACTAATAATGTTTGAAGATATCATATTATTATTTATCACTGATTCATCATTATTATCATTCGAGGGCAAAGGGTGATTTATTCCAGCACTCATTAACATCGAATTTAACTGGTTGATCCATGTACTTTTTGTATGTTTAACATATCCAATTTTTTTTTTAAAAAAATTTGTAATATTTAAACAATCTCTTTTTAAAAATTCTAAAGAATGAGGATGGTCATGTTCCATTGATTGTGAAACATCTATAATATATATATGATTATAAAAATATAGTAAATTATATTCTGAAAAATCTGCATGAACAAGTTTACAAATTGAATATAATAATCTTAAAATACATATACATTCAATATATAATTCTTTCCATTTTAATATAGAAACATTTAAATCTTTCATTTTTGAACAAGAAGCATCTAAATTTCCTAACATACTCATAACAATAAAATTGCTTTTTAAAACTAAAGGATATGGACATCTTAATCCATGTATTAATATTCTTCTTAAGTTTCTAAATTCTTTTTCTGACCATTGTTTTACCATTTTTCTTGGATTTGTATTTTTTGTATACGCATTTCGAAATCGAAACTCTCCTTCTATATATTTCGATCTTTTTTTAAAAACTAAAATAGATGTATTATAAATTTTTGTAGCAAATGATACAGCAATTTTTTTATTTTCCAATATATCAGAAATATAGTTTTCATCTTTATATATTAATTTATCTAGTTGGTCTATTATATCAAAAACATTAATTTCATTTTTTATGTCAATTATTTCAGTTTGATTGTTTTCGAATTCTAATATTTCCCTTTTTTCATTGTTCCTCAATAAATCATTTATTTTTAATGATTCAGTTTCTGAAGGATCTTCAAATGATTCTTCTTCATTTTCATCACTATCAATATTTTCTTTACAATCACTAACATCATTTATTTCTACACATTTTGAAATTTCTGATAAATCATTAGTTACGTTATTTATTTCAAAATCGACGTTTTCATTTATCTCTCTTTTATCTGTATTCCATTTTTTTGCATATCTGAATAAAATTTCTTTCACACTTTTTATTTCTTCATTACTTAAAATCTTATGAGCATTAAATACAAATGCTTCTTTTCCAGAACTAACTACTCCATATATTTCATTAAAAAAAGTATTTTTTAATTTTTTTAAAATAAGTAAAGTTCTATTATCTAGTACTGAATTAACAGTTGCTCTTTTGTCACGTGTTAATCCTCTGTTTCGAAATTTATAAGCAGTTTTTTCTCCTTTAATTAATGAATTTTTAACAACATTACTTATTTTCTTTTGATATCCATAATTTTCGAATTTTTCATTCGAATTTCGGTTTTTCTCCGTCCCATAAACTGTTTGTTTATCTTCCTTATCCATTTATACATTAATAAAAAGCTAACGTAATAATATGTAATGGATTTGTAAAATTGTCAGATGGAAAAGCTTCAAATGGGGAATGGAACAAAATCGCTATCCAATATATATATATATTTCTCCACTATTATATGTACATATGATATATTAAAACTTCTTAAACTACATATGCGTAAAACGAATGATGGTATATATACAAAACGTGTCCTTTTTATTTCATTCCCAGAAACATAATATATCTACTTAGATTTCTCCAATGTTATATGAACATGTTGAAAAAAATATATACAAATATTTATACAAATTTATTCAAATAAAAACAAAGAATAAATAAATTTTGTGTTGAAAAAATTTTGTTTTTCTTATAATATAACCTTCTTCAAATCCTTATTTTATTTTTGTTTAAATATATTATTATTATTGGTTTCATTTTATTTGTTTATTTATTTTCTATATATTTATATGACTTCTTTTATAAAGTTTGGAGATACTCTCAACATATATATCGTTGTACAACACTTGGAATTAACTTAAAATATTTTCAAGCGGAAATATATAGCGAGTTGCCCTTCTACGTAATTATTATAATTATAAAAAATATATTAAAATAATAAAATAAAATTAATTAATAATAAAAAAAAATAATCTAAATTAAATTTAATTAAATTAAACTTAATTAATGAGAAATACAGTTAAAACGATAAAATAAAAAGAAATAAAATAAAATTAATATATGCGTACCACCCTCTATAAATACGTAGAATAATATATACTGTTATGTAATAATAATATTTGCATATCAAAAGGGTTATTATATATGTATATGATGCAATTTTCTACAATTTCATATTCAATTATCAAAAAAAAAATATTTTGCAGACTAATATATTTTACTGCTTTTTCCAATTTTTAGATTATCTGTTTCTATTTATATATATTACACCACCAATTTTGATAACTATACATATATATCTGTGTCATGTGCTTCTCCCTTTTTCGATTAAGAGGGGGAAAACAATATAAAAATAAATAAATGGATAAACTATGTCATAATTCACAACCCTTATATATATATATATATATATATATATATGTAAAATTTGCTAGCAAGGCAATGAGATTTGCCCTGTGATACAAAAAGGAAACGGTGGGGAAACAACAAATAAAAGATTGGAATAAATGTTTTTTTTTAATATTTTAACCAAAAAATGGTATTATAAATTAGGAAAAGGAAATATATATATATAGAGTAAATAAATAGTAGTAAAATGCAACAATTCATTCAAATATGTTTTAATTAAAAAATAAGGTATACAGAAATAATATTGAAAAAAGGAAGCATGACAACGAAAAAAATAAAATAGTAATAGGGCAAATTAAAAAAAGATATGAGGAAAGATATTGCAATAAATATTGCATTGATAAATTAGTGTTGAACATTGTAATAATAAAGTTTACATAAAACAATTTATATAAAACATATACATATATGTGTGAAAATTTATTATTTATATAAATACACATATCTATCGTGTTCACTGTTTTTGTCATTAGTGTCATCGTTTTTTGGCATGTTTGAATGATCCGCTTTGTCTGTTCTCGAAAAATCTCTATGATCATTACTATCACGATCTTTTATATTTTTTTTTTTCGATTCAGAATAATTACTATTATCATAATCACTATCTCGTTTACCTTTTCCTTTTGTTTTTTCTTTGGTTTTACTTTTGTATTTATTTTTCATTTTATCTTTATCTTTATCCTTTTCTTTTTCTTTCTCTTTCTCTTTTGTTTTTTCTCTATTTCGATCTCTATCCTTATCTCTATCCCTATCTCTATCTCGATCCCGATCTCTATCCCTATCTCTATCTTTATCCCTACCTCTATCCTTATCTCTATCCTTATCTCTATCCTTATCTCTATCCCTATCTCTATCTCTATCTCGGGTCTTATCTTTTCTGCTTTTTTCTTTGCTCTTTATTTTATACTTATCATATTTCTTATCTCTGTGATGACTTCGATCCGTTTTCCTGTACTTCCGTTCTCTGCTATCATATGAGTTTCGCTTTCTATAATTATCATCATTCTCATATGTATAGTCTTCTTCATCACCACTATGTTTTCTGTCTCTATAATTTGATTCATTCATTTCATAATCTTCATCATGTCCGTACATATTATGCATGTCTGCTCTTTCACGTGAGTTATATGGTTCAGACATTCCTCTATGAGATCCTACGTCATTATATTTGTGGATTCGATGTTTTTTGTTTCGTATATTTGTAGATGAATATTCATCATCATTATATTCTCCCTTATAATTATCTTTATTATAATCCTTTCCATAATTACTGTCATTTTCACGATTATCACTGGGACTATTATGATTTATGATATTTTCATCATGACTACGATAATCTTCTTCATAAGTTTGACCTTTTTTATAATTACCATTTTCTTCAATTGGTAAATCAGATTTATTTAATTTTGACTTTAATTTATTAATATATTTATTTAATCTTGTATTTTTTTTTTCTAATTTATTATTTTGTTCAGCAATTTTTGTATATTTTTTTGTTAAATCTGCTAATTGTTGACTTAATAATTCATTATCTTCATCGATATCTACATTTAATTCCTTTAATGCTTTTAATTCATTTTTATAAAAAGATATTTGTTGTTTTAAATTTATTATTTGTATTGATATTGGTTGTAATGTATTTTCTTCTAATGTTTTACCTAATTCATAATTTTCATCTTGCAACTTTTTACATTTACTAATAAGTCTTTGACCTGCTGTTGCTTGAGCATCAAATGTGCATCCTTGTAATTTTTCTTCGGCTATATTACATTTTCTTGTTATTTCGTAGATTTTTTGTCGCAATTCTTTTATTTCTAAATTTATAGATGGATCAATTAATATATTTCTCAGAGAATTTATATTTATTATATCTTTTGATGACTTCCCATCTTCATCTTCATACATATGCATACTTCTCCATTCATTCAAATATGTATGGAACTGACATATTTCCTTTTCCAGGGAAGATATACATGCAAGGTACACATGCTCTCTTTTCTGAAGGTTAAAATAGGAGGGGAAAAATAGGAATATTATTATATCGCAAACGTATTTTATTTCATATATACATTATATATATATAATATATATACAGTTTCATGAGGGGGGAAACCATACCCCATACATAAATATAGGAGGCTATTTTATGAATAGGAAACATTCTATAGAATAAACCATTTATGCTCACTTTTTATTTTTTTTAATTTTTTTTTTTTTTACCTTAAACTCATTAAGATACTCATTTAAATTATCTTCTGCACAATCATTTGTTTCATCATTAATAATTGCATAAGGGTTTTCTTGAGACATTTTTATAATATTTACTGTATTATTATTTTTTGCAAATTTATGTTTTGTTT
Organism: Plasmodium yoelii; assembly: GCF_900002385.2. Lineage (NCBI taxonomy): Eukaryota > Apicomplexa > Aconoidasida > Haemosporida > Plasmodiidae > Plasmodium > Plasmodium yoelii. The sequence goes on along the minus strand of NC_036186.2, from coordinate 1,879,422 downwards.
TTTTTTAAAAATCGAATTCCTTACCAGTGATTACCATAGGAACATATATTTTTATGCATATGGTGTAGATATGAATTGCACAAATGATACAAGATATATATTATAATGTGATATAATTTGATGAATTCATATATATGGTATATATAACATACATATACAATATAAGTATAGTATGTTATATATACCATATATATGATATACGAACTCAAGATTAAATATATTTTATATGTTATGAAAAAACGCATTGATTCCTCATCATTTTGAAAAGTTCAATTAATAATTGCCAAAAATTAAAAAAATATTTAAATTCCAATATATATTATATTAATTTATATTTATTAAGTTATACCTAAAATTAGTTTCAAAGAATTTGAATTTTGAGGGTATCAATAATGAAAAAATTAAAAGGGGCGCAAAAGAAAAAAAAAACCTATATATAATATATTTATATGTATTTAATATTCATACAATACTATTTCAAATATATTAGCGGAAATGTACCTACATATTTTTTACAAAATTTATTATTCCAAGTTTTAATTTGCTTTTCAATTTTTTTTATAAACAAATAATTAACAAGTTTATTATTATAATATATTTTTTTCTCCTCGAAAATTTAAAATTGCTTCATATGTATATAATTATGTATGCGAAACACATTTTGACGAATATCCATATATTAATATTTAAATACAATAGAGCAAATAAGGATACAAAGAAATTTAAAATACAGATAAAATCTTAGGTTAATAAAAATTGTACAAAATTATTAAATTAAGGATATCCCTTGAAATATTTCTAAGTGTATATTTTTTTTTGGCGCACAATATATATTAATTAGGGAAAAATATAAAAAATATTTATTAAAAAAACGAAAAAATTGTACCTTTTGAAATTTTATGCTTTACCCTTTTATTTAACATATAAAAATAAAATTATTGAAAAAAAACACAAAAATGTAATCTATAATTATTTTTTGTTTTTTCGAATTTTTATTTTAGTAAAAAATATTAATACATATAATTATGTTTATATGTTCTACTTGTATCCATTTTTTTTAATTTTATCTGTTTAAAAAATATTGAAGAGTTCGTAAAAAGTTGGTCGATGAATTTTGTACAAATAGTATATTCTATATAATAATTATAATATAAAAAAATACATACATGCACATATGTTCACATGTACACACAGATATATAACTTAAAAGGTAGACATAAGAGAGTTTCAAAAAGGAATAAAATATTTTTTTTTTATTCTTCCTTGTTTGCTCGAGCATTAAAATATGCTATATGCTTATGCAATAGCATAAAATTATTTATGACTCTATGATAATATAAAAAAAAATGTTCACTGAAAAACTTAAAAGTAAAATGATTCTGTTCCGATTCATATCACTTTGTTTTATTATGTTATTCTGATTCTATATTCATTGACGTGGATAATTATAATTAGGATATGAATTATACTGCATATTTGTTTTCATATAATTTGGATCATTTGCTGGATTCATTGGAGGTGGTGGGGATTGACCATAATTCATTGGTGGGCAATTGCTTGTACTCATATTTTTTAGAGGAGGAGCATTTGGATTATTCATCATATTTGCATTATAATTTGGAAAATTTCCAACTTTATTCATTCCACTTGTTTCATTAGATGTTGGTGGAAATGCTGGAGGAGGTGGACCAGGTATTTGCTGTGAACTAAAACTCGATTTATTTTCATTCATATTTGGAAATTGACCTGGATTCATTGGGTTTGGTATTTTTGAAAAATTTGGTGGTATAATTTGTGAATTATTATTCATATTATTATTAGCATTTGGAATTGGGGGTGGGTATTGTAATGAATCAGTAGATCCTTTTTGAAATGCTGCATGTGGTGGTCCCATTGGTGGGGCATTTGGTACTCCAACCATATGTGGAGGCGATGGAGGAATATTTGGCTTATTATTCATTGGGTTAAAACTATATGTATTATTATTAGGCATATTATTTACTGGCATTTGAGGTGTTTGTTGATCTGGAGGATATTTCAATGCACCACTTGCATTGTTCATTTGGTTTGGTATTTGTTGGCCTGGAAAATTAGGATTATCAGAAGATTGAGTTTTCTCAATTGGGTTTAGTTGTGGTGGGGGTACAGAACCTACAAAAAAAAAAAAAAAAAAAACACATTTTATTAATTTTTTGCGATATATGTATTTTCCACATGTACAAAATTATGTTCTCCATCTACATACCTAATGGGACGTTTTTCGGAGGAGCCATATTTGGATTCATTGGATTAGGGTTTAGAGGTGGAGCAAGGGGGGAAGTTCCTTGGCCATAGGGATTATTTTTAAATGTATTATTTGGTATAGTTGGAGGTGGACCTTGTAATGATGAATGTTTTAACATGTTTTGTTCCTCTTGCATCATTGGATTATTTACATTCATATTTTTAGGAATTTTAGAATTATCTACCATTTCATTGCCATATGGCATATTATTTATTTGATTAGAATAATTCATATTATTGTTTAACATATGTTGACCTTCTGTATTCATATATGGTGGATTGTTATTATATACATTCATGTTATCAGTATTTTCTAGGGGTACATCGACATTATTAACATTAGCAACGCTTTCGCTCATTTTTTTCTTTTCATTATCTGATAAATTACATATTTCTTCCCAAACACCTTCCATATTTTCTTTATATAAATAAGAATTTTCATTGCTACATGCTATTGCTAATATAGTTCCATTTGGAGACCAACTAATTTTATGAACTTTATGTTCCAATTTTATAATTTGCCCATTTTTCCACCTATTATTACTTGCATCTTCTATCCATAATATAACGATTTTTTCATCCGAACAAGATGCGATCATATTTGTAGAATCATTTAAATTAGGCCTCCATGCAACATCTTTTATTAATGAATTATGAGGTTTATCATTCATTTGAAATATTTTATGAAACTCTTTTGTATTATTGTCAAACATCCATATAATAACTTGATTGTCATATCCTCCAGAAACTAATTTAAATGAATTTATAGCATCATTAGTATCATTTAAGTTTTTATTTTCTGATATCAAATTAAATGGCTTTTCCCAACTTAAACATGATACACCATTTAAATGGGCTCTTACACTATTTTTATACCAACCCCCTTCAGTTGATCCTTTATTAAAATTATAAGATATTATACTTAAAGTCCCATCTAAACATGCACATCCTAAATGTAAACCATATTCCGATGGAGACCATTCAATATAATTAACACTACTTTTATGTTCATTATTTATATATATCATATCATATCTATTTATACTCACTTCTTTATATATTATAACACTTTTATCATAAGAACAGCTAGCTAACAAGCTTCCATATTTTGGATGAGACCAACATACCTTCCAAACAGCAGAAGTATGATCTCTTATCTCAGCTATACATACAGGCTCTCTTGCCAAACTTACATCAAATATTTTTACAGTATTGTCATTAGAGCATGTTGCCAATTTCTTGCTATAATAATCTAATTCACAATCGTTAATTGATTTGGTGTGATTTGAATCAAATACAATTAATTCGCTCATCTTCAGTTTCACAAATAATTTAGCCGTTCAAAAGAAAAAAGTAAATAAAATAGTAAATATATATATAGTAAATATATATATATGCTTATCAGTTAAGCACATAAAAATGCGAGTTAATGATTCGGAAAATAGTTAAATATGTCCCGTAAGTATGCATTTATATATACAATACTAAAAGTGTCGTTAGCAACGGAAAAAAAGTCACGACAACGTTTTACTGGTTACATTTTATCATGCATACGTAGATGCATATATATGTATGTGAACATATAAAAGTATATATAAATATTTTTTATTTCCTCAAAAGGGTAATAAACAAAATTTGCTTGTAATCATGTACCTATACATGACAAATATAAGTACATCAAAATTCAAAGAGCAAAAATTGAACTTTTCAATTTTTCTGGTTATATATTGAGGGTAAAAATTCGTACTCCCGCGAATTCTTACAAGCAAAAATTGAGCAAGGAAATAAACATGTAAAAAAAACAATTAAATCTAAAAAAAGAAAGAAAAGAAAAACAATAAAAAATATAATTGTATAAAATATCAAATAAAAATAAAATAATACCTTATAATATATGCTTTGTAATTTCTTCTATCCCATAAATTTAAAAATATATAATTTTTTTTTTTTTTTTAATTTATTATCACCCAGCCACGAATTATACATATTGGTATGCATAATATATTCGCACTCCCAAACATTTGCCCCTTATAAATACATTATTACATAGCCTTAACCTTAAAAATATTATATATATATAACGCTAAAATTAAAAACATTAATTTGAAAATAATCAATGAATCGAAATTATTAAACAATTTCATACATATTTTATTTAAAAAATGTTTTAGTTAAAAATATATTATATACATAAGAATAGGTACAATTTTCTAAAGTTTTAAAAAAATCTTTATTGTGAAGAAATTATGAAAATGGTTTAAGGTTGTGAAATTTTTATTTATTTATTTTTTATTTCCATATTATGATTTCACAAAAAAGAAAACTAAGACACCTTTGCTTTATTATATTGCAAATGTTATGGTTAAAATATTTTCCTGATATCTTGAACTTATAACGCTGTAAAACATTATGACAATATTGTACGTAAAGAAAAAATAATAGAACAAATGAGTGTGGACAATAATATATATTTCATTTAAATACCACATTTATTTACGTAATTTGTAAAAAAATTAAGGCAAAAAAAAATCATAATGTATATTTTGAAGTTTTTAAATGTTCATTGTGTAGCTTGATTAATAACATTTAAAAAAAATAAAACAATAAAACTTTTGATAAATAAAATAATTTTAGTTTGGTTTATCTGTAAAATATTTATAATTTTATTTGGAATAAAAAATAATGCAAATAAGTTGCTTAAAAAAATGTATACTTCCTAAAAACAATATTGGAAGCATACCTCGTTATATATGTATATATGGACTTAGACAGAATATACATATTCAACTTATTTAAATTACAAAACATTAAATGGTTTACCCATATTCATACAGTTGTAAATATCATAATTATAAAAAAAAAATGAAACTAAAACACAAGAAAATAAGGAATAGGTACAATGAGAAATGACATTAACATTTTACACTAAAAAACGGATTTTTAAAATATATGAAATGATTAAAATGAATTAATCAAAAAAACGCTTTACTATGAATTAAATTATTCCGTTATTTTGTTGTATTGTAATTCCATTTTTTTAATTTACAAAAAAAAAATATTAAATATAATACACATATATATATATGTAATACACAAATAATGAGTTTTGTTATCATATCTCACTAGTACTTTATCATTCTTTCCGTTCAAAAATCGCTAAAAAAAAACCATCCATGGATTTCGATTGTGGCAAAGAATGAAATGGCGGCTCAGATAAATAAAGGTTGTGTTTTTGACAAAAATATTTTGCTTGATGCACATTTTCAGCATCCAATATACTACATGTTATGTATACAATTTTACCATTTTTTTTAAGATAAAATAAAGCTTTTTCAAAAATTTTTCTTTGTAAATTCATATATTCATACAATTTTTCATTTGTAAATTTATACTTCATTTCTGGGTTTCTTCTTAATGCACCTGTACCAGTACATGGAGCATCAACAACTACGATATCCATATATCCAAATAATTTTTTTAATAAAATATGATTTGAGTTTAAAAGAATATAATTTTGAATTCCAGCACGCCTTAATCGAATTTTTGCTTGTGATAACATTCTATCTCGTATATCATGTAAATATATTTTCCCTGTATTTTCCATAGAACCTGAAAAAGCTAATGTTTTTCCACCTGACCCAGCACAATAATCAAGTACTTTATCACCTGGTTTGACAGGTATTTTTGAACTAACTATTTGACTTGCTTCATCTTGAATTTCAAAATACCCTTTTTTGTATTCATGAATATTTTTTAATATTTGATTTTTTGTTAATAATAATCCACTTGGGGAATTTACGCACTTCTCAACACTAATACCTTTGCTCATTAAATTTTTATACAAATCATTTCTAGATATTTTATTAGTATTAACTCGTAAAAAAATAGGCGCCTTTTCATTCAAAATCGACATTAAAGTAATGCTTTTTTTTTCACCATAACAGTTTACAAGTTGGTCATATAATTCCTTTGGGAAAGAGTACCTGACATGTGCAGGAATTTTCTCATTATTCATTTCGTATTTCCATCTGCAATTTATCGGAAAAAATATATATTATAAATTTATGATAAGTTTAATGCCTAAATAAATATATACATATATATTTTATATGGCTTTATTTGTGTTATTACTTATCCGATGAAAAATATGTTTTTATTATATTGGTGTACAATGAAACAGGGGAAGATAGGTATGCCAAAAGAGTTTTATTTTTTATAATGTTGTAGACATGTTCTGAAATATAAGGTTTATCTCTATTCTTTATGTTATTACTTTTAAAATATAAACGCATATAAATGTCCAAAGGGGACATGAAATTAAAATTATTTAATGCATTTTCAATGTGACGCAATCTGGTACTATTCATTATATTGTAATATGTAGTAATATAATCTATTATTATATTGTATTATATTTTATGTTTTTCTTTTTTATTTTACTAAAAGATAACATTATACCAACCATATGATAGCAATCACTGAAATAGTGGGTGTTTATAATACCGTTTTTTATATATACCAATATTCCTATAAACTTTATATTTTTTTCATAATTAATATTTCTATAATATTTTACTAATTTCCAAATGTTATATAATAAAATAAAAAAGTTTATTCCTTTAAGTTTATTGTAAATAACATAATATATTCTCTCTTATATGAAAATGCGAATAAAATTAAGTTGCATGGAATTGCATTCTTAGAACATCACCAAATTTTTGAATGTAACTAAAAAGAAAAAAAAAATCATATCATTGTGTACTTTTAATTATAGTTAAATCATTTTTATGAAATTCATCAATTTATTGTCGTTTTTTTTTTTACAATAGTTAACAAAAATAAAAAACATATTCACCTATAAATGTTTGTATATTTAAGTCACGAGAAAAAAGTAAATATATATGTATTAGTGCTCATATTATGTATACATATATATATATAAATAATTTTCTCCACAAATTGTGATGTTTTTTGGACTGCTATAAATAAAAAAAAATTTGTAAAATTATTTTTAAAAACAAAAGAAAGTGGAAGAAAATCTAGAATATAAAATTGGAACGCATTTCATATATTATTTTATCTTTTTTTTAAAGTATTTATTAAAATGTATTCAAATGAATACGCCCCCTAAAAATTTTATGAATAAAATTATATACATATTTTAGAATTCATATATTTTTTGTTATTAATCAAGAGTTAGGAAGAGTTATCACACGCCCATAAATATTTCGAGTTATATTTTTAACCTTATAAAACATATGAGGAATACAAACAATTATTTTTTGACAATCTTTGTATAGAGGAAGGAAGAATAAAAGATATATCTCAATGTAATAAAATTTACATTCCACAACTGTATATATATATATATATATATATATATACGTGATTATGCTCAGATATGCATGATTAAGTATACATATAAATGAGGGATAAACGTCGAAATACAGAAAATTGTGATATAGGAAAGTAAATAACAAAAAAATGGAACAGAACAAAGTAATGCTAATTTATGACAACTATGATATACTTTGCATAAATGCGGATAATGAAAGATGTGAAAATAAGTTTGAACAATCAATTAAAGATAATGAGAAAAAGATATGTATGCTTAAAAATGGAAATTTTTTAATTTTAAATGCAAATAGAAAAATTATAACGCAATATTCATCCACAAAAAGTAATGCAATATATACAAAACATTTACGCGTATATATAAATGTAATTAAATTAACAAAAAATGAAAAATTAATTTTTGGAGGTGATAAAACAGGAAATATATATATATGGTCTTCTATAACAGGATTATTAATTAGTTCATTTCAGGCACATTTTGGATGTATAAAAGATATAATAATTGATCAAACATTAAATGTTATATATACATATAGTGATGATAATATAATTCATGTATATAATTTACATGACATGTTAAGAAAAAAAAGTGCAACTAAACCAATGTTATTTTATCAACATGATATAAATACAAGTATAAAGCAAATTCTCCCAATAACACCAAATATATATGATTCATATTTTACATTAATTTCCTTAACTAATGATGGAAGTTTATATATTTGGGGATTAAAAACAAATCAACCAATACAAATATTAAAAACATATTCAATGAATTGTTCATATATATGTTCAAATCACCCATTTAATACACATTTGTATTTATGTAAAGGCAATAAAATATTTCGAATACCAATTGCTAGTTTGCTTGAAAATGGGCATGAACATAGCAACGAATGTAAAGAATGTAAAAAACCGAACCTTGAAAAAATAAATAAATGTAATAGTGATTATGTAAAAATAATAAAGAATGATGAACAAGATAACAAATCATACAAAGATGAAAATTTTAAAGATAATAAACTTTTAAAAAACTATTCTCAAAATAATCCATATTTTAATTTAAAAAATTTTACTACATTTATAGGTCATAAAAATGATATAATAAAATGTTATGTTAATGACAAAAATCAATTTATGATTTCTTTAGGTAAAGATGGCTTAAAAATATGGGATATATATAATTGTTATCCTATAAAAACATTAAAATATGGAGGAAATGTTATCGATTTTTATGTCCCATCAAATAAACAATTTTCTTACTTAGTAGAATTACCAAATTTAGTTCTTGAATATGAAGATGATACAAAAATAAATATTATTGATGAAATTAGTCAAACCACGATTCCAGAAGAATATAACCAAATCTTTAAAAATGATGAAAGTTTATTGATTAATATGGCAACTACATTTGCTCAACATGGCATATATTAATAACAATCTGTCATCCCCAAAATACAAATTTTTTTTTAGTTCCTTATATGCAAAGCATTGTATGAAATACCTAATATTTTGAACTATTGTATAAGGATGGTGCTACATACAATGGATGTATTAATATGTGTATGAATATTTACATTTTGAAGAATAATAATATTTTCATTCTTATTTTTGTTTTTGTTTACATGTGTGGATGTGTTTGCATATATTTTTTAAATCAATTATGTGATACATATCTACAAAAAATGTTATAGAGGAGAATAAATTGAATTCCGTTAACAATCCTACACATCCATAATTATCTAAAAATTTGCTACAACATTTTTTTATCATATTGTTTTTCATAATATTTTATAAATTATAATTTTTTTTTTTATTTCGTCTTTTGGAATGATACCTCAAATTTATAAAGCTAAAATTTCAATAATAAAAATATGTTTCTTAATATTTATATTTTATTTGTCAATAATTTTTTAATTTTCACTAAAAAGAACAATTCAAATTATGAATAAAAAATATCTTAATACAATAAAACAAATAACCCCTAAATAATAGTTTCATACCATCCGATATTTCACAATTTTATTCCTTTGCATATGTTCAAAACAATAAATTCAATCTCTTTTCATTATATTCACATACATATTAATAATTTAACATTTTATTAAAAGAAAGTTTTTCATGTGATAATATATTATAAATAAATAAATATATATATACATATACATATATAATAGGTTAATAAATCCAAATTCTTATGGAGACTTTTCTTTTTTAATTCGATTTTTTTTTCTTTTAATGCATAAAAAAATTCATATGATTACCATATGCTTTACTGTAATTTAATTTATATTTTATTATTGTTTATTATTACAGTTATATTCTTTCTTTGCATATTCTATAATTTAATGTTTTTGAGAAAAAAGGATAACACTAATTCGCATTTGTATGCATAACACTAAAAGTGTTTTCTACACTTAAGAGCGAATACGTCTTAATAATGTTATTAAATTTACCTTTTTAATCGCCTTATTATAAAAAGAGAAAAATGTTTTTTAAATCCCTTTCAAATATAATTAAACCACGAAAGCAAATAACCACAGCAATTCAAGTTAGTACATACAAATAAATACATACATTCTTATTTCTCATAACTATGTTTTATTTTTTTCATACAAAGGACCAAACATAGAGTATACATATATATATATTTTTTTAATCATATAGAGAAGCTACTTTTCCGATAATGGAAAAATTGTAATACCGCGGCATGGAACTACGATATTATGCGTACGCAAAAACAATGAAGTGGTAAAATTTTATTAAGGAAAATAATATAAAATGTGCGAATATAATGAAAATTCAAGTTCCATTTAAATTATATATCCATATATTCGTTATAATATAACATTTTAAATGTATTATTACACATTGGTTTTTATTTTTTTCGTTTCTAGTGTTTAATCGGTGATGGAATGGTTTCCCAAGGAACAATGGTTTGGGCAAATTGCATGAAAAAATTATTATGTATATAATAATACAGTGTTTATTTTTCACTACGGATAGTTATTTGTTTATCGATATCAATTATTTCCATTTATTCATAATATATCATACATATTCACAATTTTTTAGATAGTTAAAGGAAACGCGAAAAAAATAAGAAGGCTAAAAGATAACATTTTAATGGGTTTCGCAGGTGCTACAGCAGATTGTTTTACCTTATTAGACAAATTCGAAACCAAAATTGATGAATATCCAAGTAAATAATTTTTATTTTAGTATACATAAGAAACTGGAGCGTTTAAATATTTATATTTTTGCATGAAAGTATAATAGTTTTAATATACAAACATAAATATATATACATTTTTGTTCTATTTGTGGATGTGCAGATCAACTTCTGAGAAGCTGTGTTGAATTAGCCAAATTATGGAGAACTGATAGATATTTACGACATTTGGAAGCAGTATTAATAGTGGCCGACAAGGACACTTTATTAGAGGTAACTGGAAATGGTGACGTTTTAGAACCATCTGGAAATGTTTTAGGCACAGGATCGGGAGGTCCATATGCAATGGCAGCCGCACGGGCTTTATACGATATCGAAAATTTATCTGCTAAGGACATTGCTTATAAAGCTATGAATATTGCAGCTGATATGTGCTGTCACACGAATCATAACTTTATATGCGAAACATTGTAGAATTATTTTTTTTATCGTGCATATGTTTATATAAACAAATGAATTTGTATATATATGCATAAATATATATGTTTGTAGTAATAAATTCATGCATCCCTCCAAAATATATATATGCGAGGCATGGTATGGGCATTGTCCCATTTGCTATTGATTAAAAAAATTCATATTAAATTATTTTTTTTTTATTTTTATATAAAATTATCAATATACTTTCATTTATAATTTTTTTAAATAAACCCTCATTAAAAATACAATGTTTACCTTAAAAAGTATTTAAAAGCTATTATTGTCTAACATTTTTTCATATTAATAATGAACTGAATATGCAGCTATTTTTTTTATATCTAGCTAAAAATATTCTTATAGTAAACAAAAAAAAAAAAAATGAAAAAAATAATGAACATAACAGGATAAGACAAAAGAATGTAATAAGGGACCATTTATGACAGTATATTTTTAAAGCATTTTCAAATTATCTTATTTTTTGTTATGTATCAATTATATAATAAAATGATATTTATTGCTTAGAATTTTCTCATATTTTAAGCCATTTCTATACGATTTACATTTATATGTTATTAAAAAAAATGTTTTTTTTATTTATTATATATACATGTAAATACTTGCAAATGCATAAACGCCTGAATGTTCAGGCAATATATATGATTTTTTTATAAAAAAAGAAAAAAAAAAAAAAAATAAATAGCACCAATATGCAACGGTATAAAAAAAATGGACAACAGAAGAATCTTTATATGTGTGTAAACAAATGATTTTATATTTTAATAATGAAAATTGATATATATAAAAAAACAACAGTGCCGAAATCCTATAAAATATTTAAATGACAAAAAATATATATAATACGCATGTAAACATATATATATATGTATAATGTAAAATTCTTAAAAAATTATTTGTCTTATAAATTGTTATTAAGCATGTTTTTTTTAGCTTGTAATAATCATATATCCATATATTTTTAAATGGACATTTGTTCTATTATAATCATTATTTGTTCATTCGTGTGTAGATAATAATATCCATTATAAATATTTATTTATTTACAAACTAAATATTATACTTTTGTATTTTATCATTATTTTTTATTTCACTGCACACATATATATGTACACTTTTTTGTTCGCACCATTCATTTATTTGTTTGATAATTGTGAATATTATTATATAATTTGCTAGAAAATGGAACATTATAATTATGCTGGATTGAGTTCCGAACGTTTGGACCATTTAAAAAATCTTGATATCAGAAAAAGATCTGTATTTAATGGAAATAATTTTTCATGTGGTAATAACATTTATGAAATTTTGCATAATTGCCCTAATGAGAAAAAACATATAGCAGATGAATGTTTTTTAAAATACAATCGCAAACACAGAAGCAATGATATGAATTATGCAGGTTTGCAATCAGAAATTAAAAATGATATCGATATAAGAAATAGAAGAGTTAAACATGATATAAACAACCATGGGGGAATATTAAAGGACATTATACAAAATAATGTAAGTGGTACAGAATTAAATGATTCAAAACGTTTTTTTTCTGACAAAGGACATGTATTAACACCGAAAAGAGCATTATCTAGGCATGTTAATGATAGTGAAATCGATAAATATTTTTCTACGAAATATGCGGTAACAGATAAATCAAGTGGTAGAACAGAAATTATGGTGGAAAGAAAGCCTGGTTGTTCCAATATTATTGTTCAAAACTTTTCAGAATTTGATGCATATGCAACTTATAAAAAACAAGATGCTAGAAAAAACAGAAGGGACTCGTTTGTTCATACCAAAATGGTAATTAATAAATACGAATTTAATTGCTTGTGTTTTTTTTTGGGTATAATCGTGTTGTGTGGTAATAAATATGGTTTTATAATAAATATCATGCTTTTTTCTCAACATAAACACGTGTGTACATATTTCTATTCATATAATTTTTTTGGATTTTTAGGGAATAGTTCCAAGAGACGATGCATCCAGTACCAATAAGAGCAGCAAAGCACAAGCCATATTTACTGACATTCATAGAAGTGATAACATAGCTCCAGATAAATATTGGCTGTGCCCAACAGTTGAAAGTGAAAATAAAAATAAACTAAATATTAGATAATCATATTTTTTGTGATTTGTTTTTTAAACTTTTTTAAAATTATATGACAAAAAAAGAAACAATGAATATGTATTACATGAGCACATATATTTATATATATGATTTTAATTCAAGGTGCAACAAACATTTACATATATTTATAAAATTAATAATTATATAATTTTTCTTCGGGTTATTAAAACACTGTTAAAGATAATTTTCATTTCAGTTTTTTCCACATATATATATATGCATGTTATATGAATCGAATTAAACACAAATACATTGCGAAGATTTACTCCATTTCTGTATATATTTTTTTATCTTATATTTTTATATCATGTTTTGTTTCGAATATATACTATATAGGGGTTTATCTTTATATAGAAATTGTGTTATCATTACGAGGCGATTTAAACTTTGTTAATATAAAACAATGTTTATGTTGGTTTTTGAAATATCATAAATTTGTTTAAATTAAATTTATTAAAATTCATGAATATATTTCCGCTTCATTTTTGATTTACTGGTGAGCCGCCTTTATATGGGATCCCAATGAAACGACTGTATACATTTAGTATGACAACTGTTGACAATGCAAATGTCAATGTAACGACTAAAACTCCGGGACCAATTTTATCGGTGTAATCTATGGGTTCTTTATTAATTAGTGCATTGGCTCTTTTTAAATAAATATAAAATGAATATATAATAAAAAAAATAGCAACAGGTGCCATAATAATTCCAGAAATAAACCCATAAAAATTTGAGAAATTAAGAAGGGTTATAGAAATTGTTGAAAGTAGTACACTAGTATTTAGCCATTGTAATAAGGTTCTTTCATTAGCAAAAAATGTTTTAGGCTCCACTCGAACTACTGAATTTTTGGGGATTTTATTATCAAAAATTTGTTTTTTTTTAAAAAACAAACGCTTAAAAAATGAGAAAATGGTACCAGAAGGTGACTTAAAGTTTTCACATCTTGTATCACACTCTGAATCTAAAAGAGGCTCATAAAAATTTGTGTTTTCTATTGTATATGTATTAATTGGGAAGCATTTATTTGCGTTGGAATATTTCATTCGGTTATTATCAGAATTATTGTAATTTTTATTGCAATTATTATCATGGTATTTATCATTACCATTCCATTCTGGATGTATATTTTTTTTAGAATCATAAATACTATGGTATGTATTATTGAAAGATTTATTTTTCTCTATTTCATTTCTAAATATAACTTCACTTTGGTGTGCAATTCGTGCAGACGCGCCTGTGTATGTAATACCCTTTTTATATTCACAATTAATTTCCGATTTTTTTTTCTGTTTTTTTTTTTTTTTTTTTTTGGCATTTCCATTTGTATAATTATTCATATTTTCAGAGACCATCATATTGCTCCCGTTACTGACACAATTTTCTTTATTATAATTTTCTGAGTAATATTCCGTTTTTTTTTTTTCTTTTTTTTTTGAGTTATTAATTGTTTTCGATTTTGTAAGGTTGGTATGTGTATAAACTACCCAGTGTGGATAAGTTGATATATGATTTGAATAAAATAAGGATATACCTTGAAGAAAAGAAGAATATCCCCAAATTTCTTTAACACCTTTAAGGTTATTTAATTGAAGTATTATATTTTTATCAGTATTTTCTTTTATACTAATATCAATAATAGCATGATCAAAATAGGAATATTTCTTATTCCCTTTTCCAATTCGAATACTTTTTTTTTCATTTAAATTATTGATAGTGTCAATTATATTTGTAGCGTTAATATTTTCATCTATATCGCTTTTTATATCCCCCTCTACACAATTATTTTCTTCTTCTTCTTCATCATCATCACTATAATCATTATTATAAATGTCTCTTTTATCATTATGAGCCCAATAAGATATATTTTCGTCGATATATCCTGTTACATTTTCATTATAAAAATGCAATCTATTTAATTTACTTTTAATATAACTTTTAAGTTTCTTTTCTTTAATCTCAGAAATGTATTTTTCTATAAATTTTTGTGTTATATTATCATCTTTTTTTTTTATATTATTAACACTATTATTTGTACTAACCAAATTTGACTCATCTGTTTTAGAAGTAATATGGTCAGAATTTTTTTTTTTTTGAAATGCTGAATCATTTATTGGAAATTTATCATTTTCATTTATAATATTATCATTATTACACATATCATATATATATTCTGAATATAAATCATTTACTGTTTTTATCTCTAAATTTGTGTTTACTAATTTTTCTGGAAGAATATATTTTTCATTGTCATCATGACTGGGTTCATATAAATTAAATTTTTGAATATATGTATTTTTTTTAATATTTTTTTCATCATCATCTTTTGAATAAATATAAGATCGTATTCTAATACATTCATTATTTTGTAAATTCTGATTAATATAATTATGATAAGTGTTTAACATTGGATCATCAAAATATACAGTTATATAATAATTTTGTATTTTATTTGTTGATATTATATCTATTAAATTGTTAAAATTTGTAGGAATATCACATTCTTTTAAATCGTAATATTGAAAAGTAAAATGCTTACATATTTCTATTTTAGCTGATATTAAATCTTGTAGTTTTACAATATATTTTGTATTTTCTACATTTTCTTTTGTCTGTATACACAAATCTGATGTTTTGGATGTATTATTAAATAAATTATTCTCTTTTATATTTATATCTTTTTTAACTAAATTATCATTTTCAATTATCAATGAATTATAAATTTTATCACTATTTGATACATTTTTATTATGTTCCACATTATTATTTAAAATGTCTTGTTCATCTTTTGTATTTTCTTTAACCTCTATAATCTTATTTTTATTTTTTATATCTCTATAATATTTATAGCATATCGATAATAAATATACTAAAAAATTTATATCAAAAGTCATAAAAAAACTTTTTATTACAACATTTATATAAAATGAAGAGCTAACTGTTTTACCATTATGTTTATCAAATTTTTTTGTAATTTTACGAAATCCTATAAAATTTATATGTTTATATTTTTCTAAAAATATTAATGTATTACCTAATTCATTTAATTTTTTTTCTATATTTAATATATCTATAGATTCATCATTTCCTCTTTTTAATTCTTTATAATACATCTCAGCTTCTTTAAACCATTGTTTTATTATTACAACAGTAAACTTATTAATTTTATCCAATTCTGCATTTAAGATATCTTGAAATCGAGATTCGGGCGATTTATATTCTGTTCCGCTTAAAGCTCTTATATTTCCAAAGTTTGTGGTAATTTCTTTTATCGTATATGTAGACGTATCATTTCCTAAGGTACCCAAAAATGGGGAAAATGTGAAAAGTGGGAATACGTGAAAAATGGGAATACGTGAAAAATGGGAAAAATGCAGAAAGTTATTTCCCAACCGTTTCAATGATATGATTTAAAAATATAAGCATACTTCATCTTAATATATGGATCAAAAACAAATAAACACATTAAGTAATATAATACAAATATATAAAGGATGTTATTACCTGTTATCAGTTTTATAACATTCTTTAACTCTTTATATGAAATATAATGATCTCGATATTTTGGATGAGCTTCCTCATGTAATTTTTTGCGAAATTTCATTATGAATATTTATCAAAAATCAAAAAAAACGACAACGAAAAAAAAGATAGATCATATATAGGATAAATAAAATGAATGTTATTAAATTTGTACAAAGTGTGTTATAAACATTTTTAATAATATACCCTAATGGTGTATTTCCTTATTCATACTATTTTCATATCATTATTTATTTTATTTGATTTTTGTAAAATATATTGCTTTTCAAAGTTAACTATTTTACAAAAAACGACCTCTATATTTCCCCTTACAAAATTTATGTTCAATGTTCTAATGTGGTATACACATATGAATAATATATTGAATAAAGATAAATATATATAATAAATTATATGTGAATATACTAATTTTATTATTTTTTTCAAATTAAGAACAGTACAATAATACAATTTTTTAAGCATGTTTGTAAACTAAATTCTTTATTTTTACACATAAATATAAATCCAATTAATTTAAGAAAACTATATTTCTCATGTTATTATATTAAATTTAAAGAAATATAAGATTATTATTATTTTTTTTAATTGCGTTATTTTTTAGCATCATTATTTATGAACAAATTATAAAAAAAAAAAAAAACTTTTCCGAATAAAGAAAGTCGAAATATCCATAAAAATCTCCAAAAAGGCAACAATGAGATAAACAAAATAAAAATGATATCGGACTTTTGTATATATTATTGGAATACGAAAAATATAATCTATGTATATAAATGTATATTATTTTTTCTATACATTTTGTATGATCTGATAAAATAATAAACATTTCTTAATTTAAAAACAGACTAAAATTGTATACTAAAAAGGGATAAGAAATTATATAGAAAGTTATCATTTTCTATAAAGAGCAAAATATTCTTTTCGAGCTTCTATTTGATTAAATAAAATTATAAATTGTATAAAATATATATAGTTATTTTTTTTAACCGTTTTACATTTCTACATTATTTATATATTTTTTACAATTGTATATATATACACTTATATTAAAATATCCAGAAAAAAAAAAAAGAAAGGTTTTAATTGTATGTTTAAAAAAATTTACATTCTGATTTGAACGTTTAACTATGTTGCTGAATAGGGTAAAACTAGTAAAAATATAATTACATAATAAAAGACACAAATTCAATTTTTAATCTTATAATTTCATTCCACAAATTCACTATACATATATATATATTAATAGAAAAAATATACTCAAAACAATGGAACTTTTCAAAAAAAAAATGTGTGTGTGCGTGTATATGTGTGCTTCAAAAAAAATAGGAATAGAAATTTGGTATTTTGTAATTATTAATTTAAAGATTAAAAAAATATAATATATAGTTCTATTATTTTGAGTGTTTTAAAATACTCACAAAAATTGTTAAGAATTGTATTTTATAAGAATAACCCTGTGCTTATTTTCTTTTTGTTTTTGGTATTTTATTAAGGTCTTATTATTATTTTTTTTTTTTTTTTAATTCCAAATTGTAGATAATGTTATTTTGGCTTATGTGTGCAAAAAAAGTCAATGACAAAACAAGGATATAATGCACAAGCGTTGTATATATATAATTTTTTTTTTTAATTATTTTCTTATTTATTTAATTTTTCCTATGATATATAATCTTACCGAATATATGAAATATGCAATATAATATAAAAGTTTCGAATTGCACAATTATATATATATTTTTTGTTTTTTTTCTCAATTATGTTAAATTTTTTGAATGTTATTTTTCTATTTTCAAAAGATCTAAAATAACTAACACTAATCGTATGTTATAAATAAAAAAAAAAAAGAAAAAGAACAAAAGAAAAGAAAAGACAAAAAGTATATTTATAAATGTTGCAGAATTTAATTAAAGATTCAACTTAAAAGAATTTTTTTGGAACTGCGATAAAAAAAAAATAAATTAAAATAATACATATCCAGTGTTTGTGTAATATTTACATAATATACATAAAAAAGTGTATATAGTATAAATGTTGTTATTTCAAAACCTTGTCTTAATTAAGATTTACAAAATTTTGTAGATAAAGAATATATACTTAAAGATTGTTACCTTTGAACATATACATATTTATATAAATATAATAACACCTATGATTTGTTTTGTTTTTTTTTTTTAACGCATCTGTATAATACATCTATTAAAAAAATTAAGAACAGGATGACACAAATGACAATCATTATTTTGTAGAATATTTTATATTTTCTAAATATTTTTTATATTTGTTTTGTCATGAAATAGTTTTAACTAAATGATACACTTATTTTTTAATTCCGTTTTTTTTAAGCATTTCGCCATTTTGTTATATATATATATATTTTTTTTTTTTTTGATATTTCCCCCTTAATATTTTGTGCGTATTTTATATAATATACATAATTTGTTTTTTTTTTTTACAATTTATTTTATATTGTCCCTTATAGCAGTTTTTGGCTTTCAAATATATCTATATGTGTGTATAATTATATCTCTATTTGTATAGACAAATTCAAGCACATTCCTTATCAAAGAAGGGGGATAATACAAAATAATAAAACTGTTTTATTTCACAAAAAAAAAAAAAAAAAAAAAAATGTTCAAATATACAAATAGTGAACAAAATGGAGAAATTCCTCAAGGGTTGGAAAATAAACAAGGGAAAAAACTTGTTGTTCAAAATTGTGGTTTATATATGGATAAAAATAAAAATGCGGGGGTTGTGTGTAACAGAATAACAGAATTAAATTTAAATTCAAGAAAAAAAATATCTTATATAAAAGGTGATAGTTCACAAATGAAAAATATTTTAAATCATGTTGATCATAAAGAATTAGAAATGTATCCAGCTAAAAGACTTTTAACTTCTTATTCAACATATGATAATCAACAAAAATATTTTGAAACCAAACTTGTGCCTGATATGCAAGGTAAAATGAGTATATGTGTAGGAAGAAAAAGTGGAAGCGCAACAGTTAATATTAATATTGATGAATATGATTTAGAAAAAACATATCATACATGGAAAAGAATTATGGGTAAATCTGCTCCACATAATAAATCAAGTTTAGAAAATGACAGATTTTTAACAGTTTCAGAAGATGCAGAAAGAAGTGACAAATTGCCAATTATAAAAAATCGAAATCCACCACATGCTAATCCTGATGGGCCTTTTGAAAAAGAACGATTAAATTTACCTAAACAAGCAAGAGATAATTTGGATAGAACCCTAACACCATTAACAGAATTGAATCAACCAAATGTTCGTGTAAAAAAAAATAATAATATATATAAGGACTCTTTTCATTTATTAAGACCAACTGAAAAAAATATACCTGATGAAAATAAAGGGGTAAGAAGAACAAACTTTCCATGGATAAATTCTAATAGAATAAAAAATATTTTGAATTATAATTATGAAGAAGATGTTGAAAAACCAGCTAAAATTAATGACAATATCCACAATATTTGGTTAGATGAACAAAAAAATAATTCCTATTATCCAGATCATATACAACATAACTATGATAAAAATTATCAAATAAATTCGGATAATTATCAAATAAATTCGGATAATTATCAAATAAATTCGGATAATTACCAATTGAACTCGGATAATTATCAAAAATATTCGGATAATTATCCATGTAGAGATGAAAATTTAAAAAAATATTCAAAAATATATAATATCAATGAAACATTACCTAATAGTGATGTCAAATATAATAAGAAAGAGTATGATAATGTTTATAACTATGATTTGAATTTACAAAAAGAAAATATTTCCCATTTTGGATCCAATGATAAAACTACAAACAATCAAAATGATTATTACTACTTAGAAAATAAAAATTGTTGTAATCATGACAAAATCAAAAGTTATAATGTACCTAGTGAATTAGACAATACTTCTCATGAATATATAAATAATTATCCACACATGGATTCTGAGAATTTTAATGCCCCCGACAAATCTTACAGAGCCCCATCAATGACAGATATATCGTAATCATCAAGATTTCCCCCCTAATTTACCAGAGACATATATATATATTTTTACCGAGTTACATATTTATGATCATATTTCTCGAGAAATTGTAATTCCTATATTTTGTTGAATTCGCACTTTTTTTTGTAGATTTTTTTTGTAGATTTTTTTTTGATTTGCAAATTATTTAAATTACATGAGCGCATTTATATATACGGTTACAATAAATATTTGTTATTTTTGTTCGTAAGAACATAAAGGAATTAATCACAACTTTTTTTAAAGATGTATACAATTGTTGCACATGCATAATAACATATATATAAATGTATATGTTTATAAATATCTACGAAAAAAAAAAAAAAAAACAAGCGTATCAAACGCCATAAAATAAACAAAGTAAAAATATTGGAAACTCATAACAATCCTCTATATATAATGAAACGGATATATAATATATGCTTATATGAAAACATTTAGTTTATTTTTTGTTCTTTGGAAAGTATTGTGTGAACTTCTTTAACTGAGCAAACACACGATTGCATCTCCGCATCGTTTTCAAAATTTAAGGCCATCAAGGGGGTGCTCTGCGAAGGGTAAAATGAAACAAATTGCCATAAAAATAAGTTACAAGTGCGGAAAATAAAATATAATAAAATTGCATAAAAAATTGCATAAAAAATGGCATAAAAAGTGCATCGAGAAAGGACTGGGCAAAAACCAGCCAAGCAACTACCTCATTAATCTTGAAATAGAAATAGAGAGTTTTTCCCAACATGCGTTTGGTCGTGATTTTGTAAATAGAACGTATATCAAATATAGCATAAATATTAACTGCATCAATTTTTACATTTTTGTAATGAAATATTTCAGTTTTATTTAAATTATTTTTTTCTTTTAAATTTTTTGTATATAAATTATGATAATCCGAAAAAGAATAATCCTGATCATCAGGTATATATGATATCAAATTACTACTGGACAAAGAACTTGAAGAATAAATAATTTCTTTGCTTGACATATTACTTTTTGATAAATTAAAATAAGATTGGTAATAATTATATATATCAGATATATGTTCATTTGTTATACTATGAAATATATGATTTGACATACTTGCCCAATTTATATCTATACTATTTAGTTTGTAGCAATCAATATTAAATAAAACATCTTTTTTTTTCAAATCTTTATATTTATGTATTATTATCTTTTCTAGTTTATCATCACAACTATTTAAATATATGTTTTTATCTCCTTTTTTATTTCGGTATTTTTCATTTTCTTTCAAAAAGTTTTTACTTCCTATATCTAAATTGTTGAATATATTTTCTTTCTCTTCATTTCTCTTTTTAATTTCTGATGATACTATACTATTACTCAAATTGTTACTCAAATTGTTACTCAAATTATTATCGCCATCTTCTTTATTACATAAATTCCACTTCTTCTTATCATGCATACCA
The DNA here is from genome assembly GCF_900002385.2 of Plasmodium yoelii. Lineage (NCBI taxonomy): Eukaryota > Apicomplexa > Aconoidasida > Haemosporida > Plasmodiidae > Plasmodium > Plasmodium yoelii. Next base: position 1,856,957 of record NC_036186.2, on the reverse strand, counting down.
GATTCAGTAACAGAAATTTCATTCAAATTTCTCACTATAACATCTGTATCACATATATATGGGGCCCCATAAAGAATTAACAAATTATCATATATCATAAGTTTACATAATGATAAATCGGGTTTGTTTTTTATCCACGTATTATTTAATATAGAATTATTTAATAAATCATTGTATGCTTTTGAATTTTGGAAATCTGAATCATTAATATATGTTCCTTCACTGTTTTCTAAAATATTCTTACTATCATAATTTACACTAATACTATTGCTATTCCTTTTAAAGGAAGTATCTTCTTTTTCAATAGATTGTTTTTTGTTATCTTTATAATATAAATATTTTGGTTGCCTAAAATATGAATAAGGAAAATAAGGAATATTTAAAAATAATTTTGAATCAAGTTTGTTGCAATTTAAATATAAATTTGGATCCGTAGATATGTTATTATTTATATTAGATATACTACTTTTATAATATTTAACATATTCAACAAAATTGTTAATAATGTTATTTGATCGTATATTATGGGGTATTATTGGTTGATATACATAATTTATGAAACAGTTGAAAATTTTGCAACTATTTTTTTTTTTCAAATTTCCTTCATAATATATCTTTTCATCTTTATCATTATCATCACTACATTTCTCTAACAAACTACTATAACAAACTACATCTATGTATGAATATATGTTGTATGTATCAAAATTCGTAATATTTTTTTTATTAATACTATTTGTAAACATTGAAAAATTCCTTATTTTTTCATTTACTGAATTTTCTTCAAGTGAAAAACATTTTCTCATCTCTCCATCAATTTGTTCATTCCCATTTTTATTTTGATCCACATATTTATTATCCATTTCGTCATTTCTACTATTTCGATGGGCATATATATCAACCAAATTAATTTTATCGTCACTTTTTTTTTTGTTTTCTTCATGATCATATAAATTTTTTTCATTCATTTTTTCACGTAAATTATAATACGTACCCGTATTCCTTATATCTTCACTTTTATTTATTTCACTTTTATTTATTTCACTTTTATTTATTTCACTTTTATTTATTTCACTTTTATTTATTTCACTTTTATTTGTTTCACTTTTATTTGTTTCACTTTTATTTGTTTCACTTTTATTTATTTCATTTTTATTTGTTTCATTTTTATTTGTTTCACTTTTATTTATTTCATTTTCATATTCATTATGCCGATTTTCTGGGTCATATGGAAAATCAGTTTTTCCCTTTTTATTATAATAATAATCTAAATAATAATTTAAACTAAAATAATTTTTATTTGTCAAGAAACTATTTTTTTTGTTAGAAAAAAATGATCTATCATCTTTTTCAACATCTACATTACAAGAGACACCATCTTTTATCCAAGTCGATGGAGGCATAGACAATGAATTTGATTCTTTTTTTTTTTTTATATAATTAAATATTTTTGAAAAATGAGATAAAGCGCCATCTGAATTATTTTTTTTATCACATTTGATTTTTTCTGTTTTTTTTTTTCTCATTATTAAATCATAAAATGACAACAAATTTATGCAAATATTTTCACAAGTAAGAAAATAATACACCTCTTCAAATATAGGATAATCGTTATATATTTCAGAAAAAAAATCATCTATAAATTTTTTGGGAATATTTGGGGCTTTACATAAATAGCAAGCATTAGATTGATGGAAACAATATTGTAACACATTCTCATCCTTTAAAAAATTATAATAATTTAAATAAAAATTTAAATGATCTTCATAATTATTATTTTCAATAGTATCATCTACAACTCTTCCATTTATAGTATTTTTTTCTATTTGTTTAAAAAAACTATCATTTTTAATTAAAGTATGATAAGAGTTTATACCACCTTCAATTATTGATACCTTTCTCATTTTATATGTATATAATAAATAATAATAAAATGTTCTTACATATTTAGAATTATTTAAATCATCATCATATACTATTAATATTTCCTTATCTGAACTTAATATATTTTCAAATTGAACCTTTAACACTTCTTCATATTTTAAAACCTTTTCTTTTATTAAAACATATAAACTATATGAGCTTATATTTAATTTAGAGTCAACCATTCCATTACTCTTCTTTTGTTCACTATTTGATCCCGAAGATGTGAAATTGCTGAAACGGCTATTGCTTCTATAATTAGTATCATCATTTTCTTCATCATTAATACTATTTTTTTCATTGTTTTTAAAACATTTTTTTTGTTTGCAGATTTCACTATTTTTATCATTTTTATATGTGCTAAAAATATTAACTAATGAATCATTGTGTGTATTTTCCTCCCTTTTTATGGGTGCTGATATTTTTTTTCCTTTTTTTTTATTTCCTTTTTCGATTTTTTCATTTAACCGTTTTTTAACATGATAACATGTTAAAGAAAATTTATCAACTATTGTATCATCATCTGAGTAGTAGTTTTTTAAATCTTTTACTTTTTTTTCACGTATATAATTTATTATATTTATATATTTCAAAGGTTCTAATATATTTTTTACTGGACCATTTTTATTAATTCCTTTTTTTCTACTATTATTATCAATATTTATCATTTTATTTTGTCTCGAATTGTATTTTTGATTTTTATATAAATTGAAAAAAAATAAATTAAGATCCACAACTTTATTTTCTTCCAAATGTAATATGTTACCATTTTCAGTATTTTCTTCTTTCTTCTTTTTCTTATTATCCCCATTATTTACATTGTCTCTTTTGTTAATTTCTTTTAATTTTATTTCACTCATTCTTTTTGACATATTATTATTCCGTTGTTTTTTATTTCTTTGCATTTTATTCTTCCATTTTAATGTATCAAAGATGAGATCATTACTTTTTGAGGCTACTTGGTTGGATATTTTTTTTAATATAATATTATCATCATAACTTATGTTTATCTTTTTATTATATTTTGAGCACAATAAAAATGAAAACAGTAATAAATAATTATATCCAATTTCATGGTTATCATATTTTTTTAAAATATACCATATATACGAATTATTTTTCTGTACTTTATTTTCCTTTTTTTTTTTTTTTTTTTTTATCTTCATACTTCCTACAAATTTTTTTAAATATTTCATAAATATTGCAAAATAATATAACTACCCAAAACAAGTTAACAAATAATATCTACATTGTTTGGATGTCGTTTTAATATTTTTTTTTTCATGACTTACTTCTTAAAATATTCTCATAGTTATTCTCAAAATCTATGTTTATTGAATTTTTAAAATGAAATTTTTTAAAATGTCTATTTGGCCTTATGTCAAGGAATATGTAATTACTGTTTCTTGAAGATATATTTCTAAAAAAAATAATAAAAAATAATAAAAAATAATAAAAAAATAATAAAAAACAATTGATATTAATGTATGAATGAAAAGTGTGTAGAATATTTCTTCTTATTTGTATGTGCGCAATACTTACTTAATTATTTCATACGAATTAATAGACATATAGTCAATCGATTTTAAAAAATTCAGCAAATTATTTTTTTTATGATAATTTTCTGCGGAATTCTCATTTGTCAAGTATATTAAAATGTTTTTTATAAAAAACAATTTATGGGTAAAGGATACAGGAGTATTTTTTTCCAAATATTTTCCTAATGACCATACCTTGAAATAAAAAAAAATAAAATAGTTATAGAAAAAACGTAGAAAAAACGTATACATTATGAAAAGAGAAAGATAGCACCGTGAGCAACTAAAGTGCCCATAACTGTTGCTACCCATTTCGACTTATATTCATTTTTTTTTCCCTTTTTTATATTCTTTACTTTTTTCAAAAAAATTTTATCAAAAATGTTTATCTTGCTCAACAACTCGGGCAAATTTGAACTATCGACGTATATAAATACATTTCTAAAAATAAAAAAAATATGGATATTATGAAATATAAGTAAAATAATATGTAGTTAAAAAATTGCCATATATTTTTATGTCCATCTATATAATGTTTATCTGTAAAAATTATTCCATTTGTTGTTTATTTACCGATGTAAAATTAATAATGCCAAAGAAAAGAAAAAGAAAAAAAATGGATTGCGCTCAAGAAGAAATATCAAATATATTGAATTCAAAATCTCAAGATTACTCTTAGATGCAAACAAAGTAAGAAACCATGATGCTGCGTATATTTCTGGGTTCATTTTATTATTCTCTAAAAAAATATAATAGTATATAAAAATGTTCAAAATAAGTAATATACAAAACAACGTATAAATGTGTATACTTTTTTGCAACAAGTTATATTAGCGATTCATTATACCAAGAATTTCTGACAATACAGGATCGTGATATTTAATTAATATTTTAAACAAATAAAAAGATATTTGAAGAAAAAAAAATTCATCATCATAGTAAAACTCTTTCAAAAATCTGTTAGATGGTCATAAAAAAAAATATAAAATTAAATCGAAATAAAGAACGAAACTTATGAAATTTATAATAATATATTATCATGTATATGCATAAAACATATAGAAATTGAGACAACTTATATATGACAATACACCTAAATACTTATAAATCTGTATCATAAAAATAAATTAAATATTTTTATTTACCTTTGCACAAAATTTTGGAAACAAAAATAAACGTCAATCATATTAAAGCATTTTCCCTTCAGATAAAAAAACAAGGCTATAAAGGTAAGTAGCGAAAAATATATAAATATGAACAATTGATTATACAGAGTTGTAAATATATATTCGTGTGTGATGTGCAGAAAATTAAATACCCATGCAATCATTCCCCGATTGTAAATTCATAAATAAATAAAATAAAAAAAAAAAAAAAAAAAAAAAAAAACATAACTGAGTAAATCTATATAATACCTAAAACTTCGTTTAGCCCCTGTTTATATTTAAATTGGAAGTGGCTACAAGCATAGTTTAAAAAAATGTTAAAAAAATAAATTGCTTTTTCATTTTGTTTATCAATTCTTGTCCTGAATACGTCTAAGTCAACTGTTTTCTGTTGAATCGGGATAAATAAATGTAGAAAGTATGTCTATATGAATGTGGTATGGAATATAGAATAAGTTTACATGTAAGAATGAATCTTTAGAAAAAATATAATGATAATAATAATGAAAGCAATTACTTGAGTTGCCTCATTTATGTTTGGGTTTTTCAAAAAAGATAACAAAAGGTACACTTTGTAATTAAAATTCGCTGTGTCTTTACTCTCATCATGTATTAATAGTCTTTTGAATATAATTCGTCTGCAAATTATTTATGAAATGTTCATAACAAATGTTATATTAATGAGGTTATGTAAATTGCGCACACACGAATATAATGTATGTGCAGAGATATGCAAATAAAACGCAGTGATATTATTTTGTCCATCTCACCTAATTATCCTAGGAACATAAAAATTAAACCTAAATAAATATAGCAATAGCTCTTTCTTAAGATTTTCATTAAAGTTTTTTAATTTATAAAATTTTTTATTAAAAACGTATATGTCGCAATTTATTGAAGCAAAATTATATTCGTAATTTTCAAAATATTCTTCTAATTTTTCATTTTCTACTTCATTGAACAAAAGTTTTATGTATTTTTCCTTTATTTTATCTTTTTTCATTTTTTGTGCAAAGTATCACATATGTGTGGATGTATATAATTATATATATTGATGTTATATTATTTATATTTTGGTCTTCTTAAGTATTTAGTAATGATATGTTACAAAGCATTAATTATCATTACATTTCATTTTTTCTCCTTTGCATTTCATTAATTATTCTTTCTCCTTTTTCGCTTTGTCAATTGATTATTTCATAATTTCGTTGATTTCCTAATTTCTCCTATTTTATTAACTAAATCGCTTTATTATTTTTTTTTCATCTTCTAATATAGCTATTTATGCTTTGCTTTGCATTTTTTTTTTTTTTTTTTTTTTTTTTTAATATTATATTGATTATTTTTGGCTACCTCACCATCCGTAAATTATCCTTTTGTAAATACTTCTTTTTTTCACTATTTTGTTCGTGGTTTTTTCGTATTATTGGGAAATTATCCTTAAATAAATAAGTATAACGTTTTTAATAAAGACGTACACTTATGTATGTAAGCAAGTCACAAATTGGCATAACTATCCCTATGACAACAAAAAAAAAAAAAAAACAAACAAATACTGTTACATTTTTTTTTAATTAAGCTAGTTGATATTTTTATTCACCTTAGCAAAAAATATAAATAATTTTATATAACCATTTTACCTACTCACAAAATGAAAAATAAAAATAAGCTCAAGCGATGTTTAGACGTAATATTAGGATGAAAAAAAATAATTAAATTGTTATGTACCTATAGTTATACATATTTCAATGTATAGGTGGCTTATATATTTATGTGTGTATTTCTATAAATATCTTTATGCATGTATGTATGTAGGCATTATACTATATTTTAAATTAATTTTTTCTTAATATACCTTTATACACTAAATATTTAACATCCATTATACATCATTCTTAATTTCCATCTCTCCATGTTAAAGTACATCACGAATAATAAAGATGAAATAATTAAAAATTATAATGATATACAACCATCAAATAAAGAAACAGTTCTGTTAAACTATTTGGGGGAACTCAAAAAGAAGGTTTCACATATTCCTCAAAAATTGCATATATATAGTACATATGCATATTGAAATATCACTATTAACATGCCTATTTATTTACATGTATATACTAATATCCTCAGTTTAAAGACTAAATTTATCTTTTGCTTTTATTTCCTTAGCTTAAAGAAACATATACAATTAACTTTTGCGAATATTTTATTGACGAATATGGAATGAAAAAAAACATTTGTTCATCAATAAGACAAATTTATTTTCCTTTTAAGTAACATTCATAAGGAAACTAAACATACATATATATATATTATGTATATGCATATATTCTTTCCTTTTTTTGCAAAAATTGCTATAAAAAATTTTGTACTAACATAAAAAATGGTTATTGAGTTTCCCATTCAAAATTTATAATATATCCACAATTTGTATGCATTATTTTTTTTTAATATAATTTTTAGTGAGGGAAATAATTATAAAGAAATATACACATTGATTAAAAATTATTTTACCTATGAAATATTACTACAAAAAAAAATTAAAACGTTGTTAATGGCTAGTACCCCTTTAGTTTTTAACTGGAAGGTTTCTATATAAAACATTTGTTATTACATTCACAATTTGTTAAATATATTTATAGTTTTTTATATAGTTGAAATTTAAATTCTATATTTATAGATTGCCGATTGTTTAGACTTATCTTGTATAATTGTATCCGCGTTGAGAAGTAAAAAAATGACAACAAATAAAGTTGTATTATATACCCATTATAACAATCATATGTATATATATAATTGTGCTGAATGTATCAGAAAAATTATATTTTTTTCTCATTTAAGTATATTGTTTGTACTATTTCGGATATAATTCTATTTAAAACTTTTATTGTGCAGCAAAAAATTATGAAGCTTATGTTGTGTGTGGAGAAGCCCCCTTTTCTATTTGCTCGAAAGATGATGTACCATAAAAAATAAAATAAAATAAAATAAAATAAACAAAAATATAGCGATAAGCCTAATTAATATCATAACGATATATCAAAAATGTGTACCAGAAAAATATATAAAAAAACAGTTGTTATAAACAATTAAATTTTTTGTCGCAGAAAAAATACATTTGTGAATTTACTCACAAAAAATATAAAGAAGCTCAAGGGGAAAATGTAGTTATTTTTTTATTTAAGAAAAATAAAATAAATTTTAATTTATTCATAAAATACTCAAACATTTTATTCTCTCTAACGACTATCACTTAGATAAATGCTATAGATATAAGAGAAAAAAAAAAGAAATATAAATTAGTCCTAGACATATATAAAGGATGGGTATCAAGCAAATATAAAAATAAAACAATAGTAAAATAAATAATAATAATATATATGTATGTATATATGCGTGCATATATTTCAGATAAATGAAGATACATTTAAAGATGACAGTCCAGAATATGAAAACGATTTTTACGTCCATATGTGGATACTCATAAAAAAAAGTTTAGATGTTGATAAGGACATTTTTATAGAAGTTTCCTCAGGTTGTGCAATCAGACAATGTGATGTATATAGTGAAGAATATATAAGAGCAATAAGTTTTTATTTTATTGGAAATATATGACTGTTTTATGTCTTTGTGATTTTTTAACAGGGAGAGAATATGCCATTGATAATTGCCCATACAAATCTATCTTTTATCTTTGGAACGAAAAAAATGTTTATGTATAAATATTTTTTATATACTTAATGGAAATAAAATATTTTTATAAAAAATAATATATATATCTTATGCAATATTTATTTTTTTTTGTAAGATAAATATAAATAAAGTCGAAAATATAGATATATTAGTATCAGAGATAAAAAACAAAGAATATTTTATCCCAGCTTTTTTCGAAGAAATCAAAAACAAGGTTTTCATAAAAAAGGAAAATTATTTTTTAATAAATTAATTTATGTTTTGATTAAAAATTATAAAATTAAAACCTAGTAAATAATTACTTTTAATAAACATTAACATATTTTTCAATATATACTTTTTCAACGAAAGGCATTAATTCCCATTATTGAGAGCAACCCATATATAATACGAAAGGATATATTTCTTTTAAAATATCCACAAGGTATTTGATATATTAAAAATGAATATAATAAATAAAACATCAATGTCTTACTATATGAATAAGTAATATTAAGTATTATAACATTTTTTTATATAATTTACAATTTTTTATATGCAGGACGAAAAACAACATTTTTTAAAAATTGTAAAAAGGATGAATATATTGATTTTCTCCAGGTTTATTTATATTAGTTTAAACAGACAACTGTCTAGAGACATCCATATATATATGTACATAATATTTATATACATAAATTTTTATATGTGTAACTTTTACAGTATGACGGTTTAACAGAAATGCACACTCATTATTCGAACAGATTTTACACAAGTGTTGAATCAGTTTGTAGCTTTTACAAACATAGAAGGTAAATAAGAGTCTTAAAGTTTCTCAAAAATTGTATACCCTTATATTTTATTATTTTAATACTTATATACAAAATCGCTACACATAAACATATCGCATTTCCAGAGATAAAAAAATAAAAAAAATATACCTTCCAAATAAATTTAAAACTATCGAATATTATGACGAAAGCAATCACCACCTTTTAAAAAGATTTGCAAATGTACAAAAAACTATAACGAAATAATGAAATAACGAAATAACGAAATAATGAAATAACGAAATAACGAAATAATGAAATAAATATTTTTCTAGTGTATTAGTTTATTTTGCTCATATATAAACATAATAAATATCGATAAGATATGTACGTTCTTGTTTTATTTATTTTTTTATTTATCTTATGTTTCCTTATTTTACAGAGAATAGGGTTTTATTTGCACTTCACTTTTTACTTAACTAGGTAAAACTATATACCCCAATACGTACACATATTTATAAGTGTATAAAATTTACATTATTAGTTATAACAACAAATTTATATTTTTTTTATGTATGTTTCTTCACCTTTTATTGTAGATATGATGGATTAACAAATTATATTGAAGTAAAATAAATAACACAACCTAAGCAAAACAACATCAAAGAAATTATGAATAAATATGGAAAATGACTATATTATAATTTTTCTCAATTTCAGATAAAAGATTATAAACTTATAGAATATTTTATTAATCGAAATGATAAGTAATAAAAGAACAAATATAATAAAAATAAACTGTTAATTATTTGAATAAACATTATTATTTTTTTTTCACAACTTTCAGTGTAATATATCGATCTATGAATATCTCAAGAGATGTAAAAACAACTTACAAAATTAAGGTAGGGTATTGTTGCCATAAAATTATTTAATGTTTATACAAATATACAACAAAATGATATATTACACATATCCCTTTTGTAGACTTTTGATGGAAATGAATATTATGTAACGAAAATTACCCTGAAATATCGAAACAAAGTAAATCTTCATTCATAAAAATATATAATTGCTCGAATGAATATTTTATGAGTTTATTTTTGGTTTTTATACATTTATTTTGTTCCATAATTTTATTTTTTTTTCAATGAAGAATCAAACAAATGGAATAAAGAAAAAAGTGTTTTTAATTCCAGAAAACAAAATAATCCTTGTGTATTATAATAACTATAACAAAATAAGTAACATTTTCCAAGTTTATGAAAAACATATTATATATAACCCAGACATAGAAAAGGTATATATTATTATATATGTATATTTTTCTCAAGTTTAAAATTTGTTATTTTGAATTTTTATTTATGATTTTATACAAATTAAATATTAAGTAGATAAATAAATTAATAAATAAAGTGATATAGTAAATCATCGCCTCTTATGTTGTTTTTTATTCAAAATGTAGGATGAAGAAGTTGTATTGTATAAAAAGAATTTAATTTATAAGCATTTTGTAAACTATGGAGAGCCCTTAGAAAACGAAGTAATAAAAATAAATGAAAAGAAATACAACAAAACTGAAATAAAAATATACTAAATAATAACACTTTAAAACAAAATTAAAAAATAGTATATTTATTTGTGAAAATAACATAAATATATATATGCGTGTGTATTATTTTTACTGCTTATAATAATGAATAAATTTGCTTAACGAAAAAGTAAATATTTATTATATACATATACGTGTGTGAATTTCTAACAGACCAACTATTTAATTAATGAAGAACGAGACGTATTTGAAGATATGAAAAATACATACAACAACATTATATGCTCTATAATGAAGGTTTGTTTATTTTTATTTTTTATTTTTATTTTTTTACTTTTATTTTTATTTTTTATTTTTTTATTTTTATTTTTATTTTTTTTTCTTTCTAAATAATTTACCCACTTAGGAAAGAGAAGAAATAAAAAAAACAGAAGATGATTATCAATATTCTACAAATAATATTACCAACATAAATGAAATAATTTATCATGAAAATAACGAAATAGAATTTTTCAATAAAAATATAATGAAAGATAATTTGAATGTATATAATTTTTACAAAGATTATCCTTGGAATGATTACACACAGGTGTCTATGAAAAATACATTTTTTTCGTCAAAAAATAAAATGCTTGAAATCGAATTAATGCGTGATGAAATAAAATATATTTCTTTGGAAAATAAAATAAATAAATATAACAAATAACATAATAATATGTAAAAAATATTATAAACTATTTTTTTTTTTTTAATTATTATACAATATAGTTAATTTTACTATTTTACCTTAACATTCATAAAAAAATAGACAACAATCTAAATAATTTTTTTTTTTTACAAAGTACAAATTTCTAATATATGCACATAATCATGCACACATATTTCCAATTTTGTTGCGGGGAAATTCATAAATATACCCACAAAAAAATCGGATATTTTGTGAGAAAATAAAACACCTTTCAATATTCTAATATATTATATATATAATATATATTTGTCTATTGTTTTTCAAATAATATACCAAAAAAAATTATCAAATAAGAATAATTCTAAAATTAGTAACATTTTTTTTTATTAACAGTTCATAATATTATTATATATTTTAAACGTTACAGTTTTAATTATGGCTTTCTAGTATTTGTTAAATGTTTTAATTAAAAAAATAATAAAAAAAAACAGCTGTTGTCGCTCTAATTAATAGCAATAATGAACTCTTATATAAATTTTGGAAAAGAATAATGCATTTTTTGGTATTTAAAATAAATAAATATATATATATATATAATTATGATTTACAATTGTTTTATGCATAAAAGAAAAATCCAGAATAATGCATATGTCCTGTACATTAAAAAAAAATAATTAAGTTAATTATATATGCTTAATATATGCGTGTATAATTTTTAATTAATACAATGCGATATTTTCAGTTTTATGAAGCACAACTTAAAATTACAACTTTAATGTTGTCTTTTTAATAATTTTAATTATCGATTTTTACTATATTTTTATAGAAATTCATTATTTATTCTTTAAATTATATAATATTTTAGATAATTGCTATTCCCATAGGTTATTTGTATTTGTCAAATATTTGCATATTTTATATCACCAAAGAACAAGAAGTATCATTCACTTATTGTGCTTTTGTTTTAAATATTTGAGTATTTAATTATTTTAATATTTATTTAAAGGTGAATTAATTCTCCATAAACTATAGTAAGAGTAATAATAGTAAAAAGTGGAATTCCCTTTCGACTATATAAAGTTAAATTGGTGGAATAATGAGTTTTCTACATATGAAAAACAATGAAACCTTTTATCATTCCAATATACCAAACATAAAAGATGAAGGACAAGAACAATTAGAAAATGATAAGAAGGTATTCAAAGATGATTTATCTTTAGAAAAGAGGGATCATGAAGAAATATATTCAAATAGCCATGTGTGGTATTTTCATAAAAATTCATACAAAAAAATGGAAGTATTAGAGTTTAAAAAAAAGGAACAACTATACACCCTTAAACGTTAGAAAAAAATATTATCAAATAATCGAAAATTATAATGTTAATGACGATTAAAAAGTGATAATTTATTTAAAGCATGTACTTTTAGCGTGTTTTTCATAAATGTATATTACATCCTTGTTTCAATATATAGTAATTACAATTCAATTGATCTTTATATAAATATATTTTTTTTATTTCATGATAGGTAAAGGAAAAATCTTTGAAAATATCCATAAGGATCAAGTAATACGATCCCTCAAAAATGAACTAAAATTGGATAACGAAAATAATGTTGATATAATACAACTAAACGAAGCAAATGTCATCCAAAATTTAAAAAATAGATACGAAAAAAACAAAATATACACATTTCATGCATCGTTGCTATTAGCTATTAATCCATATAAACAATTAAAAGATCTTTATGATGTGAGTATAATGAATAATTATTTATGCAAATTTAAAAATACTAATAGCAGTGAAAAAAATGATTGTAAAGCGCATATTTATGATATTGGTAACATGGCATATAAAAATATGGTATTGAAAAGAAAAAGACAAACGATTGTTGTTTCAGGGCATAGTGGAAGTGGTAAAACAGAAAATTGCAAATTTCTTTTCAAATATTTTCATTATATTTTTTTTCATAAAAATTCGAATAATGTCGGAAAAATATATAAAAGCATGAATTCATATGTGAATGATAATTCAGATGCAGAACAAGATGAAAAAGTAAAGAAAAATATTTCCATGACATCCACCAATATAAGCATAGAAGAAAATGGTGATATGTCAAGATATGAAAGGATTGATAAACTTATTTATATTAATAATATATTAGAATCCATGAGTAATGCCAAAACAATAAAAAATAATAATAGTAGTAGATGTGGAAGAATAAACGAATTAATATTTGAAGAAAAAAAAACAGATAAAGATATAATGTTTAATCATTGCTTTTCTAATATTAAAATATTAATTTTATTATTAGAAATTAATAGATGTATCACACAAAATGATGGAGAACGAAATTTTCATGTTTTTTATCAAACGATTTGGGGTTTAAACGATGAAGACTTAAATAAAAGAAATTTAGTTAGAGATGTTAAGGTTTATAAACTATTAAATAATGATGTAATGAAATATAAAAAGGGTTCTACAGATAATTGTGATACAAAAAAAATTGATATTTATGAACAAAATAAGCAAAAAGATGAAAAAAATTTTGAATATTTATTGAAAGGATTAAATTATATAAAATATGACAAAAATAAAATAAATCATTTTTTTGATATCATAGCAGGGATTATTCATTTAGGAGAAATAGTTCCAGATGATTCAAATGTCACATCTAACACCTCTAATCATGAGTCAAGCATGGAAAATCCTTTTTATAGATACAAATGTGCATGTGATTGCCTAAAAATACATGTTGAAGATCTTAAAAATTTGATTAAATATAAAAATATTCAAGTTTCAAATGAAAACATAAAAACCCCAAGAACTAAAGAAAACTCCTTATCTACTTTGCACACCTTAATAAAAGTAATATATAAAAAATTATTTAATAAGATAATAAATGATATAAATATGACTAATTTGAGTGATAAGGAAAAGAAAGAAATGTTAAATTCACAAATATATGAAAATAATAATAGTATCATATCAATATTAGATTTGTACGGTTTTGAAGAATTATCATGTAATGATTTTGAGCAACTATGTATTAATCTAGCTAATGAAAAATTAAATAATTATTATATTAACAATGAAATAGAAAAGGAAAAAAATATTTACAAAGAAGAAAACATATTATGGAGTGATTTAGTGATTCCCTCTTATGAAGATACAATCATTTTTATTGAAAAAATATTTGGAGGGTTAGATGATATAACTAAACTTAATAATTGTGGTCATAAAAAGGTGGATGACAATTTTTTTACATATTTGTTAAATAACGAAAATAAATATTTGGAGAAACATATATATGGATTTTTAAATAATAGAGATAATCAATATACAAGTAAAAAACAAAATATAAAAAAAAATAAATTTTTTATCAAACATTATGCAGGGCATGTAACATATAGTATTAATAATTGGATACACAAAAATAGTGATAAAATAGAGGCCGAGATTGAGGGTCTTATTAACACATCAGCAAATGTTTTTCTAAGTGAATGTATAAAAGATGAAGTAACTGAAAATTATACTACAAAATCATCAGAAAAATTAACAGAATCATGTAAAATTAGCAACACATCTGTTGGATTAACTAATAACAATTGTAAAAAAAATAACATACTTAGTGTCAGCAAAAAATATATTAAGGAGTTGGATAATTTGTTCACGAATTTAGAAAAAACAGATATGTATTATATAAGATGTGTATTGCCAAATGAACGTATGGAATGTAATAATTTCAAAAAAGGAATTGTTTATTCTCAACTCAAAGAATGTGGAGCTAACGAAATGATTAAAATATTAAATAACGGATTATCACACAAAATATTAAAAAGAGAATTAATCGAAAAATTAAAAAATTGTATAGCCAAAGAATTAGTACATTGTAATGATAACGATATTATATATTATATTATGAGAATATTTGATGAAGATAAGTTTTTTAAAATTGGAAAAAAATACATTTTTATGAAAGCTCATTTATATACGCAAATTAATTTCTATATGTATGATAGTAATATTATAAATGATAATTCGCTAGTTGATAGACAAAAAAAAAAAAAAATTTTAAGAGATATAAGAATAATGCGATTTAAAAGGTGTGTTACAGTTGCAAAAATTTTTAGTTGGATTAACAATTATTATATTAAATATTTAACAAAAAAAAAAATTATGAAAGAAAAAATTTGTGATTATATGTATAAGATATATTTAATACGAAGGACTATATTAAGTGTCAAAAAGTCACTTTCTTATAATGTTAAAAAGTTAAACAAAATACTATGTGAAAAAGCGTATCAAATGCCTTTTAAAAAAATTAAAAATACCAAAAAAAAGAAAAAAAATATAATCAATCCATTAATTAGTATTACCAAGAAAGAAAGTGTGCAACATATGAGTAAGGAAACCAAAAATACAAATAATGATAAAATTGATTCAGAGGAAAAAAAAGAAAAAATAGTTGAAAATAAAAATACAGAAAAAATCACGACAAAATGTGAAGAAAATGAAAAAAATGAAAAAAATGAAAAAAATCCCAAAATTAACATGTTGTATAACAGCGGAGAAAAACTATTTGTTTGTACTCCAGATAATTATCACTATGTATATAATAACTTAGATTGGATAATTATATATTCAAAAAATAAAATAAATTTTTATAACATATCTTATAGTTATGAACAAATAGATAAGAAACACATTTTAAATTATAACAAAATTGGAATTAAAAAAATACATAATGATACAAAGTGCGAACAATGGAATGAAAAAACGAATGAATTAAATAGAGGAAGTGTAAATTATGAAACTGAGAAAGATTCAAAAAACGGGTTACATAATATTGGCAAAAATAGTTATTGTTGTGTTAATCAACATCCTTTATATAAAAATTTGATCATAGGAATTGATGAAGAGTTAAATATCGTTTTGTTTAGTTATCCTAATATAAACACTATTAGACGTTTTATTAAAAAAAAAATAAAATTAATAAAAAAAAGTAATGATAATTTGCCAAACACATATTTACCTCAGTTATATAAAAGTAGAAAATATAGTGAGCATTTCTTTGAAAAAAAAAAAAACTATTTAGAAAGCATAATAAAAAATGAAGAAATGGTTAACTATGACGTAAATGAGAAAATGGATAATGAGTCCAATTTATTTGATGATAATAATTTAAACATGTTTATACATATGTATAAAAATATATATGTTTTAAGTACTTTAGATGGTATTTTATCTAAATTGTGTTCAGTAAA
This sequence comes from Plasmodium yoelii, assembly GCF_900002385.2. Lineage (NCBI taxonomy): Eukaryota > Apicomplexa > Aconoidasida > Haemosporida > Plasmodiidae > Plasmodium > Plasmodium yoelii. Next base: position 1,840,382 of record NC_036186.2, on the reverse strand, counting down.
TTCAGAACATTTTGATAATTATAAAACGATGGAAAGTGTAAATAAAATGGAAAATGTAAATAACATTATAGAGAATAACAACAAAGAAGTAAAAAAAGATGCAAAAGATAAAAAATGCTTTACATATCTAAAATCGTTAAAAAAAGAGGATTATATATCAAAAGAATTGTATACTAATGAAACATTTAAAGTGTTAAATATATCATTTTTATCAAATAGTATAAATTATTTTGTTTATTTATCATATGCATTAATAAATGAAAATCATTACATATTATTGACAATTGTTAATTTGTTTTCAAAACCTATTTATACATATACTATACATATAGCTATAAATAATATAATAAAAAATGATGATTTTGTGAAATTTTTCATTAAAAATTATAATAAGATATATCAAAATAATAAAATAGATATCCAAGAAAATATAGAAAAACAAGAAAATACAAACTTGATGAAAAATAAAGAATATCTAGATAAGTTTTTAAGTACAATCAAAATGTCCATAATTAATAATTCACATATTTTTATTTATGGTTGTTGCATATTAAGCTTGGTCGAAATAACAAAATTTAATTTAAATAGTGGAAATCCCTATATTAAAGAATATGAATATAAATATTTACAGTTAAAATTTAATTTATATTGTTTCGAATATTTTAACAATGTATATGATAGATATATGAATAAGTTGTCTCACGATTTAAAACATAAATTAATTATAAATGATATATTGGGAAATGAACAAAAAGAGGATGTGGAAAAAAAAAGTAAATTAGTTCACTTGAATATTTCAGAAAAAAATGAAGAACATAATCCATCATTATATATAAGAAATGAAAACAATGATAATTTGTTTAGTCAGGAAAATGAAAATTCAGGAAACTCATTTTATATTTTTTCATTATTTAGTAGAATTTATTTATTAACAAATAAGGGATGTGAATCAAATTATTCTCAAGTTATATTTAATTATGATGATTGGAAAATTTTTAAGTTAAAATTGAATAGCAGCAATAATAATAATAATAATAATAATAATAATAATAATAATATTGCTGAAGATGATGAAAACAAATTATGTGCCTTCCAAGGGATATTGAATATGAACATAAATTATTATTATAAACAAAATTATTATAAAAGTCATGTTTCGTTAAATTCTTCTATTCAAGCTACTATACAAAAATATGATGAATATTTTGCTGATGGAACACTTCACCATTCTACTCATAAATATGTATATCCTGATGTGTATGTATTAAGGATTAAAAATAGTAATTTTACAAATAGTTTTGACAAAAATAATAATTCAGATGAAGAGTCCTTTTATTATAATTTGAAGAATAACCAAATGTTGAGGTTATGTACCCATGGAAATAAAAAGTCTTCGATTCTCAAGAACAGGTACAAATATGATACAAACTGGTGTATTTTGCATAAAAATATATATTGCTAATTTAGTATATACAAGATGGAAAATGTTTCTGATAATTATACCCCTACTTGTTACGCCATCATTACTACTACAACTACTATCATTATTACTACTACTATCATTATTGTTATTTATTTTATTTTTTTATTTTTTTACTTTTTTATTTTTATTTTTATTTTTTTTTATTTTTTTATTATTTTTTTTTTTTTTCAAGAAATTGTTCCCCTCATAGTGTCTTGGCTTGTACGCCTCTGAATCATTTGGACACCATTTTATTACTGGTAATAATGAGCAAACAAAATATTTTATAAATTAATTCAATGAAAATGTAGTAAAAATGGATATACATGTATCAATTAGATGAAAATGTAATAAAGTGGATATACATATATACCTTTTTATAATTTGCAGAATTACACTAGCGACAAAAATTTATATTTTCTGGAATTTGTCAACATTGTGAGCAGAAAGAAGAAAACAGTTCCAATTGAGGAATAAATAGAAGTTTTAATTTTATATCATTTATTATTACTATATATTGTGTTTGTTTGATATTTTTTATATTACCAAAATAATTAACTTTCGAGATTTCCACCTCGTTGTTTTAGTGACATTGTAATTTTTTTCCGAAAAGCTTTAGGATCCTTTATTGGAATTAGCAAATTGAGATTTGAATTTTCATTATTGTCATTATTTTTATTTTCGTATTGATATATATTTTCGGTATTGTTTGGTATAGTATATTTATTATTAGTGTATGTATTCATATCATATTTATTACAATCTTTATTTTTTACATTTATATTTTTCCTATTTGTTAAGAAGGAATCATTTGATGATATATGTTTGATGGAGAAATCGTTACATTTATCATCATAGTATAATTTTTTTTCTACATATATATATTCTTTATTTTTTTGTTTTTTATATTTATCTTTTAATTCATTAACCATATTTTGTACACATGTTAATTTATAATTTTCATTATATTTTTCATCTAAATAATTTTTATAACTAATAATATGTTCATGCTGATTTTGTATATTTGATGGGTCAGTGTTATTTGTAGTTTTTTCATTATATTTATTAAAATGTGTTGATTTATTTTTCACATTTTCTTTATTTATATATGAATTTTTTGTTTCAAATTCTTTATTTACGCAATAATATATGTGATAATAAGACATATCATCTGTTTTGCAAGCTTCGTTATTTATTATAAATGGTGAATTTTTCTTATTAGCATTTTCCTTATTAGCATTTTCCTTATTAACATTATCCTTATTAGCATTATCCTTATTAGCATTATCCTTATTAGCATTATCCTTATTAGCATTATCCTTATTAACATTTTCCTTAATTAGCGTATTCTCAGTTATTTCTTCTATTTTTTGTGATTCAACTTGCTTTCTTTTGTTCATCTCATTTTCCATTACCTTTTTGGCGGTTTTGATTAAATTTATGGAGTCATATAACTTTTTATGTACTGATTCATAAATTATATTTGTTGGCTCTTCATTTTGTTTGTAACTTTTTAATAATATTAAAGAATCAATTAACAATGTTATTATTTCTTTATTTGTTTGTGAAATATTTAGCGAACCAATATACTCATTTTTTTGTAAGCAAATTAATTTATTATTTTTTTTAATAACATTTTTGTAGAATAATAAAAATAAATAACTTTTTAATAAATACCATATAAATACAACTGAAAAAATAAATAAGTGAAGAAAACAAAATAAACGTTTTATAATTATAAAAATAATTTTTTTTGTATATAAAAAAAATATATATATATAATCACTACTATTTTTTTTCATCATTTTGTAATCATTTTTATATTTAACTTTGAATATTTGTCTAATATTTTTATAAATTTTTTCTTTTCTTTCATTTTGATTTTCTTCCCATGAATTAGACTTTTTGGTTTTCAGTTGAAAAAGCAAAATATATAAATTAAAATATATATCTTTTAAAATATATAAACGTTTTAAATTATTTCCCTTAAATTTATTTAGTTTTTTATTTTTGTCTTTGGAATTTACACCTAACTGATGAGCTGATAAAGAACAATGATGATGGAAAAAATAAGAGAATGTATTTTTCATGAAAAAAAAATGTATATAAAGTATAGAATTTATTATTTTATATATTTTAGAATATATTTCATCAATAATTATATTATTTTGATCTAATGTTACTATATTTTCATATTCACATATAGATAATTTTTTTAATACAACATTAAATATTTTCAAATTTTGTTTGTATAAAAAAAAAACAAGATAATATAATACATATTTATAAAATAGGAAAAAAATTACAAAAAAAAATATATATTTTACTGAAAAAAAAGTAAATATAAAAAGTAAATATATATATGATACATTTAGATATCTTATATTATTTTTCAATTTTAAATGTCTTCCTATGTCGTATTTTTCTTCACATTTTTCTTCACATTTTTCTTCGCATTTTTCTTCACATTTTTCTTCGCATTTTTGTTCGCATTTTTCTTCGCATTTTTGTTCGCATTTTTCTTTTAACTCGGTCATTTTTTTAACTCCCCATTCATGTTGTTCATACGAATTCATTATCATATTTAAAAAAAAATCACACACAAGTATTTTCTTATTTTTACACTTATGCAAAATTGCTATGTCAGACAATTTTAGTAAATTTTTAAAATAAAATATGAAATGAATAAACTTTTCTTTTTTACACTTATTATTTTTATTTATTATTTTGTGAATATGCTATTTGTAACTTTAAATCCGGGGTGACATAGTTTGTTATATATGATATCGTTTTCTTCACACATTTTGTAGTTGGCCTTAAAAAGGAAATATGACAGAACAAAAATGTAGCGATAAATATCTAACTAGATATAGTGCGACATGATGTGCATTTTTTTTTTTTTTTTTTTTTTTTTTTTGATTTTATTTTAGCTACTTACATTATACATGTAAATAATTGGAAATGTGGATATAAGAATGGAAAATAAATTGAAGGAGAAGAATATTTTCCTATCATTTTCAGCCATGTTGAACTGTTTCAAAAATGGTATAATACAATACAATATATGATATGATATGATATGATATGATATGATATGATATAATATGATATAAAATGTGCACACATTGTTTTAACATAAGCCAACTAGATATTTTTCATAATTTTTTTTTTTTTTTTTACCCATATACTTACCCTTCTTATATTTCTACTGATTGTGAAAGCAGAAGGAATGGGGATATGTTTCATTACTGACATTTTATAATTTTCAAGGAAATAAATAGTTATATAAAATTAACTCCAAGTTTTACGCTATATATTTTGTTTCTTTTTTTACAACTTTTTTTTAGCAAAATGTTTATTAAAAAAACAATCAAATATTATAAGCCAATTGCACAAAAGAATGAAAAAACGAAAAAATGAAAAAATGAAAAAATGAAAAAATAAATAAATATATTATATATATACAAAATCGCGCAAAGTGTAGATTTGGCTGTGTATATATTTATGAAATAACTACGTACATACATGTATGCTCATTTTCTTTCTTTTATATTAGCTAATTGTTAACAAATATATAACGGTATTTATTTTTTTGTGTATAAAATTTTTTTTATAATATTTTACATAGTATATTAGAATGAGGGGAATATTACAATTTTGTGATAATTTTCCATTTATTATTTATATATATGGGAAAAAATGATTAAGCATATTTTATTTGCTTTATTTTTACACATAACAATATATATTATGTTCATATCATGCAAATTTTATCAAATAGCTAAAAATAGAAATAAACTATTTTACATAACATCTATTGACAAACAAAACACAATTAATAATAATAATAATAATTTAAAAAATATAAAGCTTATTAAAAAAAAAAAACAACAATTTATTCTTTTAAAAAAAAATAAAAATATCATAATTAACTTAAATTCATTTTTAAAAAAAAACGAAAAAAAAAATAATGACTATTCTTCTTTTTTGTATACACATAAAAATTCTGAACATTTAATTGACAATTATTCATATAGTACAAGAAATGAATATAACCATAGTGATTCACATTTTGTAGAAAACACAAATAAAAAACCAACAGAAATATTTAATTCAAATCATCCAGGATATCATGATAATGGAAATGATATAACTACTTATTTTCAAGTTAATAAATGCTTAAAAAAAAATCGTGAAAAAAATGGGTCTCGGAAAAGGGGGCTAGTACTCAAGTATAGTATAGACGAAAAAAAGGGAGAGGAAGACGAAAAACAGGGAGAGGAAGACGAAAAAAAGGGAGAGGAAGACGAAAAAAAGGGAGAGGAAGACGAAAAAAAAGGAGAGGAAGACGAAAACGAATACATGAACAAATTTATAAGCGACTATATGAAAAGAAACGAACACATTTTAAACGATAATGAACAATTTAAAAATTTAGATAAAGAAAAGATGCTAGAAGAATATAACAGTTTAGTGGAAACTTTAAAAAAAAGTAATGAAGCTATAATAAATAAATATAAAGAAAATGAAAAAGAAAATAAATATGAAATAAATGAAAGAACTATAAATAGTTCTAACAAAATTAATATTGAAAAAATAAAGAAAGATATTGAAACATCATTTACTCAAGATCTTGGAATTGAACACAAAATTCAAAGCTACATTAATTTATTTACACAACAAGAAGTTGGGCCACAAAACGGTGTGGAGGATAATACAAAAAAAAATAATGAACACGAAAAAATAGACCATAATGAAGGCGAAAAAATAGACCATAATGAAGGCGAAAAAATAGACCATAATGAAGGCGAAAAAATAGACCATAATGAAGGCGAAAAAATAGGCCATAATGATGGCGCAAAAATAGGCCATAATGATGGCGCAAAAATAGGCCATAATGATGGCGCAAAAATAGGCCATAATGATGGCGCAAAAATAGAGAGTAAAGAAACAGAGTTTATCACAGAAGATGAAGAAGAAGAAAATATAAAAATTTTAAAAACTATTTTAAAAGGAGATTACAAAGATCTAAACAAATTTAATTTTAAATTTTCAAAAAAAGATCTAGAAATGATGAAAAATGTGAATCAAGAAAATGTTAATATGGAAGAAAAAGAATTAATAGAAAAATTGTTTTTAAAAATAATAAATGATTCAAATGTCATAAAAAATATAAATAAGAAAGAAGAAAAACTGTTACAAATATATGATAAACTAAAAAAGGAAAATAAAATAATGAGAGATGAAAATATAGAAAATATAAAATATTATAATAATAAAAAAATAAATAAAGAAAAAAATGAAAAAAATTATGATAAAACAATAATACCAAAAGAAACATTATTTAATAAAGTTTCAAATAAGTTTGTTGAAATTAGTGAAGAAAAAATAAATGAAATGAGTGAACTTGAAATAAAAGAAGAGTTAAAAAAAAGAGGATATCCAACATTTGGTAGTATAAAAGAAATAAAAATGAGATTATTAGATGTAATGAAAATTAAAGAGAATAATGAATATGATGTTAGAAAAATTATTAAAAATCCAGAAGAAAACTTATTATCTAATATCAAATATGATAAACTAAAAAAAAATATTAAAATTTATAAAGAAATGGAAAAATATGGAGATACAGAATCGAAACTTAAGAAAATTGATTCTGCTTTAGAAATATCAAAATTTATAGAAGATCCAGTAGATTATTTGAGGATAGATGCAACACATAAGTTTGTAAAAATGGATGAAGAAACGAATGAAGACGTTTCGAAAATACCAATTATAAATGATGTGAATATAGATGAAGAAATTTCGATGGCTGAAAAATTGAAAAAAAATATAATTTTAGATAATGTAGATCAAGCACCAAGTTTTGTCAATTATACCAATCAAAATGAAAATATGAATGAAGAAACAGAAGAAATGTATAGAACAAATATATTAAAACATGGAAGTTTACAAGAAACTATAGAAGAATTTCATATAAAACATAATTTATGTCTTAATTTTATTGGAGATTTTATTTGTAAATTTTCAAATGCTCATATACAAAATATTAATAAATATAGATATAAAACAAAAGAAGAAATTGATAATTTAAAAAATAATGAATTTGAATATTTAATAAATGAATCTACATTAAACCATGATTTTATTGTATATAAATTTGTTAATAAAAATGACTTAATAAAAAATTATCTGACTACTAAAAATATAATGACACTAATTGAATATGCTAATATTTCAGATCCTGTAGATATTATACATTATTATTCTCCTGAAACATTATTTATGATTAGTGAAGAATATAATATACCTATAAATAAAATTATAGATGCATGCACATCTTTAAATATTAAGTTGCCATATGGTGGCGACACACACTTAAACAAAAAGTGTTTCAACATTTTGACAACTCATTTGAGCAGAACATGATCACCATGCTCACGTTTTTCACGTTTTTCACGTTTTCACATTTTTTCGTGCCATTTTTCGTGCCATTTTTTCGTACCATTTTTAACTTTTAATTCGACTGGTTGCCTTGCTGGCTACTCGACTGGTTGCCGTGCTGGCTGCTCGACTCAATTTTGAGACTACTTAATTGCGATGGATAGTAAAAAGTTCCTAATTATATGCACATCTATGGTACACAAGAGTATGACAAAATAAAATGCAAGTAGATGTGCAATATAAGGATGAAAATGAGGATAACAGATGCAACAGGTTCAGTCGCATGAACCCTGCATCAGTATTAAAAAAAAAACTAAACGTAGAATAAAAGCGACAAAAAAAACACGCATACATATGTGTGGTCGTTTAGTTTTCTTGGGTAATAACAAAATCAGTTATTTCATTAAAACTCATTTTTAATGGGTTTTTGAATTTTGTCATCTTTACCTATTCCACTAACCACATCATCAATTCTTAATATCATAGAAGCTGCTTCAATAGCACTTTTATATATTTGTTTTTTAACAGATAATAGATCCCATATATTTTTGGAAGATACATCTATAATTTCTCCAGTTACACCATCAATTCCTAATTTTTCAGATCCTGGTTTTTCATGTTTTGTTCGTAATTCATTAATACATTTAACAACATTAACTCCACTATTTTGTGCTAAAATTTTGGGGATAATTTCAAAAGCAGATGCAACTGATTCTATTACACTTTTTCTAGAATCATCAAAATTAGCTGCTTCTTTAATTAAATATTGACTTACTCTCATTTCAGTACAACCACCACCATATAATAATTTTCCTTCAAGCATAATATTTTTTGCAACATTCATACCATCATGTAAATTTCTTTCGATTTCATTAAGGACATCTTTTGTGGCTCCTCTTAATAAAATTGTACATGCACGTGGATTTTCACATTCAACAAAAAATGAATAATAATCATCTCCAATTTTTTTAACTTCAAATAATCCACATTTTGTTCCTATATCTTTTTCTACAATTTCATCACATCTATTAACAATTGTTGCACCTGTAATTCGTTCTAATCTATTAAGATCAGTTTTTCTTACTCTTCTTATAACACTAATATTTTTTTTAACAAGAAAATGTTGGGCTAAATCTGAAACACCTTTTTCAGTAACAACGATATCACATTTACTATCAATTATATATTCACACATTTTTTTTACTTCTATTTCTTCTTGCAATAATAATTGATTCCATGTATTTTCATCTAAAATTTCTACATTTGTTTGACTTTCTGCTTTTTTATATTCTAATGTACAATCTAATAATAAAATTTTTGGATTTTTAATATATCTTCTCATTTTTGGATGTGTTATATCTTTATTTATCATAACACCTTTTAATACATAACTATCCATTATATCTCCCCCAGGAATTTTTTCTACTTTTGCATATCTTTTGATATCTATTTCTTTTTTTCCAATAATATTTTCAACCTTAACACATTGTGTTGCTTCTAAAGATAATCTACTAACAATTTTATTGTATCTATTTACAAATTTGGTACTTAAACATGAATCAATAGCTTTTAAAAGATTTTCTTCATTATTTACATCTACTTCTATTGCTATTTCTTCTAAATATTTTAAACTTAAATTTAATGCAGTCATATAACAGTTCACTATAATAGTTGGATGAATTTTATTTTTTAAAAAAGCTTCAGCAATATTTAAAAATTCTCCTGATAATATAACAACAGATGTAGTACCATCTCCTACTTCTTCATCTTGGGATCTACTAAGCTCTATTAATGATTTCGCTGCTGGATGTGCTACATCTACTTCTCTTAGAATACAATTCCCATCATTTGTTATTACAATGCCTCCTAATGGGTCCAGCATCATTTTTAGCATCGCCATAGGCCCGAGAGTTGTTTTGACAATTTCGCTTACTGCTCTGCTTGCCTATTAAATTTGTGAAATAAGCAGATGCATCGTGCATGTAATGCGTACATATATTGTCATAGATACGTGCATAGATACGTGAGCAAAGCCAGTTTGACTTATTCGCAACTATACCTGTATGTTAGATAACTGTGTTTTCCGGCCCTCTTCTCTTTTAGTGTTGGGCTTGAAAACCAAAACTGTTCCTGGATTTTTCATCATCTAAAAGTTTGGAAAAAATAAAAATAAAAATGAAGATATATTGCATAAGTTTGGTAATGTGTATGGAAAGCCCAATACAATGATATGTTTAATTTTGTCCATTTTGTTTCTTTGTTTTTATGACTCTTCCTTTTTTTTTTTTTCACTCCTTTTTTGTGTGACTTACTTTTACCAGTAGATTATTAATTAATTATGTAATAGATTTGAAATATATAAATTTAATTACTCTTTTTAATTTGGTATAATATTTTATTTTATTTTTATTTTTATATATTTTGTTATTTTCTAGTACGCAATATTTATGGAATAAAATAAAAACATAAATTTAATAAAAACATAAATTTAATAAAAACATAAATTTAATAAAAACATAAATTTACATATATTTTATACTTTTCCACAAAAGCTTTTCGTTGTTATGAAAATCAAAGGAAATACACAACATGATAAATAACCATATAGGAATAAAAAAAAAAATAATAAGCAAATTATGTTAATATATTTTATATATATATAAATTTAGATATATAGAAATGGAAATATATATATCATATTATTTGTTTGTACATATTTTGTACTTTATATGTACTTATTCGTATATACATGTATATATTGAAGCATGATAAAAAAAAATTGTTTTAATTAATAAAATAATGAAAAAATAAATAAAATATAAATAAATACAATTTATAATTCTCAAAGGAGAAAAAAATATTTATACTTTTCTACATGTTATGTGTTTACCTAGTTTTTTTTTTAAATATTTTTCCGCCTTTTTTTTTTTTTTTTTTTTTTTTTTTTTTAATACCAAATTAATAATTTTGTACATATATTTTGTTGGTTTTTAATATTTTTCAAAATATTCAATGTATTCCAATATTTTAGTTATTTTTTTTTTTTCTTTTCTCACTTTTTTTACTCGTAAATATTTATATAAACAATTTTATTGACAATGTTGTACTTAAAAAAAAAAAAAAAAAAAAATAATATTACACACCAAATGAAATAGATATAAATTTAATTTGTAAAAAGCATATACTAATAACAAATAAGGACAATATTTAATCGTATGTAAATGTGAAAATATGAAATATAAAAATAGGTTTCATTATGCCATGCCCAAACTTCTAATATTTATTCCCACCTTTTATTTGTGGTACTATTAATTATACCGTACAAAATTGTATTCTCTTCATTTTTATCTCTTTATTTTTATCTCCATTTTCTATCTCTTCATTTTTTAAATTTCATTGTACATATTTTTACAACACATAAAGGAGACTAACTTATTCTTAAATAAATAAAAGAACTGAAACATAATTACAAATATTATGATCACAAAAATTGTATACCCTATTATGACATTATATATGCTTAAAAATATATTTATAATTTATACAAATATTAAGGATATAAGGGAAATAATTTACATCATTCTATATCTCTTTAAGCGTTCTATTTATACAATAATAATCGTACTGTTAAAGTAAAAAATGTATATCATAAATGTGTATGATAAATGTGTATGATAAACGTATATGATAAACGTATATGATGAATGTATATGATAAATATACATTTGGACAATATTTTCTTTACATTTATAAAAATAACGTTACACATTTTTAGTAAGCTATCATATTGGTGTGTGATAATATTCACATTTTCCACACACAAAAGGTGAATAATAAGTGGGAAAATAAATGGAAAATAAATGTGTAAAATGAATGAAAAATGAGTGAAAAATGAGTGAAAAATGAGTGAAAAATGAGTGAAAAATGAGTGAAAAATGAGTGAAAAATGAGTGAAAAATAACATTGCTATAGGAATAAATATTTTGGATAATTAGCCAAATAGTGAACCACTAAAAGCAAAGTTTTGAGCTGAACAATCTCGGAATTCTATGTAAACCCTTCTTGGTTTAACACCTAAATGATTGGAAAGAATTTTTGTAATTTTATCTGCCAATGAAGAATTATTTGATCTATTTATTCCACCAATACTTGTTAATCTAACAAAACAATATCCTTCATTACTTCCAGAAAATCGGAGGTTTTTTTGATAATCATAGTTGCTCATAATATATGCTACTGGTTTTCCTAAAACGTTAGATATAGCTAAAAAAAAAAAAAAGTCAAATAAAATGTGTATATTTATAAATATATGAATGTCATCAGAAATGAGCTACTTATTCCCACATTCTATAAAAGTGTTTTTTTTCCCACATTCTATAAAAGCGTTTTTTTTTACCATCTTCTATTTCGGATAACGCATTTTGAGCTTTATCGTCAGGGATAGAAATGTTTGTTATTAATTCGCAGCAAGGCATTTTGGAAGATTTGTTAAAAATATAAAATTTTTATAAATTAAAATTATTTAACTGTAAAAATTGTAAATTTATCTATTTTTATAAAATCAAAATATTTTACAAATTTATAGTATGCCTTAATACAAGTATGTTAAAAATATATTATAAAAAAGATTGAAAAAAAATCGAAAGAAATCGAAAGAAATCGAAAGAAATATTATACGATTTTTATAATAATATATCATCTAGTTAAATAATTAAAGTAAGCATTAATTTTTCGAAAGTGCAATAATACTATTATTATTAATACATACCTATAATAATGTATATTTACAATGTTAAAACAATTCGAGAGATGAAAAAATATGTATATTTTAAATATCAGCACATATTATTGTGAATAAAAAACACCGAAAAAAATAATGCCTTTTATTCGCACTAATTAATACTAGATATTTCTTTTATTCAAATGGTGATAATTAAAAGTGGAATGAAAAAAAATAAAAAAAAATAAAAAAAAAATATAAATTTTCAAGTTCAATATAATGAAGCAAAAAAATTAAAGTTTATTATAACATAGATATAAACATGAAAATGGAAATGAAAATGAAAATGGAAAGAAAATGAAAATGGAAAGAAAATGGAAATGAGAATGAGAATAAAAATAAAAATGAAATGAAGATGAAATGAAGATGAAATGAGTAACCAATTTTAAATAATTCATGAAGGCATGCGCAACACAAACAACGTGTTTTTTTGTAGTTTATCTTTTTATTACATTCTGGTCTGGTTGTATATAATATATTTTTATATATGAAAATTATAAATATTTTGGCCATGCACTTATTTAATATAACTTAAAAAGGAAAGAACCATAATGTCTCATTATATTTGTAAAAATTTACTTAAAAAAAAAAAAACACAATATAAATAATTCCGAAATATGTCTATCTCCTCACTTTCATCTTATATGTGCAACTAAAATTTGTATTTGCCTTATTATTTTTATTTGCCTTATTATTTTTATTTGCATTATTATTTGCGTTATTATTTGCGTCATTATTTATAATATTTAAAAAATTGTGCTGAAAAAAAGCATAACAAAAGTGAGGTGTGTGCACATATTTACATACATTTTGTTAACCTCAAAATTAAAAAAAAAATGTATAACTGTTTTAATTCATAATCCTCAATTTATTTATATATTATTATATAAAAAATGAATTATGAAATTTCATATTCATTTTGAAGTGAATTATATACACTATCATAAGAAGCTGATTCGTTATAATTTTGATTAAACTGTTTTACTATAAATGGCTGATAAGATTTTCCATTAATTTGATCTAATTTATTTTTATATTCTTTAATATATAATATAACTTTTTCTTTAAATGATACATAAAACTGATTAATTATATTAGTAAAAGCAGATAAATATATAAAAAATGTTATTAAAACCATAAATAGAAAAAAGCTTGTAGAAATATATCCATGCTTTTCATCATTTTTATTATTATCATTTTCATCATTATTTATATTCGATTGAATTTGCATTTTATGATTTCCATCAAACTCTGTATCCTCTTTTAAATTATTTAATTTAGTTTCATCATTTTTATTTCCTAATATACTTAAAACATCAAAAGTTTTTTCATGTAAATTATTAATAGCATTATTTTGTATATTTGAATTTACATTATATAAAGTTGTAGACAAATTTGATGCAGGAATGTTATCTATCTCATTTTGGTTTTTATCATAATCAATATCTTTTATAAATTCCATATTTAAAAAATTATTATTTTTTAATTTTGTCGAAATATTTTTCATATTTATATTTTCTTCTTTTTCATTATTATCACTATATTTTTCAAGTGCAATAAAATCAGAAAAAGCAGGAGCTATATTATCATTTAAATTTATATTATCATTTTTTAATATTTCGAATATTTTGTTATTTTCTTTATCATTTAAAATTTTTTCATTTTTTTCTATATTTTTTAAATCTATATTATCAAGATTTATATTTTTACATTGTGAAATACATTTTTCTAATGATTTATAATTAGTATAAGACAAATTTTTTAAACTTTTTTGTTTATCTCCATTTTCATCAACATCTTTTTCTAAATTTTTGTAACAATTATTTAAACATATTTTAAATTCGATTAATGGGTAAATGTCCCCATGTGTATCTCCTTTATGTTCTGTATTTAAAAGAGATAATAAATTTTTATCATTTAAATTTTTGTTATCTTCATAATAATATTTTACTAAGTTCATTAAACTTTTATTATCATCATCTTTATTTTTTAAATCCAAGTTTATATTTTGTATATTATTAATTCCTGAGCTTGACTCATCAATATCGTTTGAAATGTTTTTATTTTTTTCGTCGTCATTTTCATCACTTTTAGATTTCCAGAAAGAAAAAAAACTGTTTTTTTTTTCTTCTTTATTATTTTGATTTTCTTCAACAACATTTTCCACACTTTCCACATTTTCTACGTTTTCCACATTTTCCACATTTTCCACGTTTTCTACGTTTTTATTTTCAGTGTGAAAAAATGAATCAAAAATTGCCCATTTACTTTGCACATTGTTATTCGTTTTTATTGCATCTTGTTTAGGTTCAGTTTCTTTGTTATCTTTTTTTTTTCTAAAGAAAAAATATGATTTATTTTCTTCATCACTCTCTTTAGTAATCATATTGTTATTATTATTATTATTATTATCATTGTTGTTGTAATCATTTTCTACTTTTTCATTTTCTTTATTTTGGTTCACATTTGAAGAGAATAAAAATTTGAACCATTTACTTTCATTCGTATTTTCACCCTTATTTTCACCCTTATTTTCACCCTTATTTTCATCCGTATTTCCATTCGTATTTCCACCCTTGTTTTCGTTTTTTTCTTTTTCTAACTTTTCTTTAATATTATCATGACCCTTATTAATATTTTGTATAAAATTCCAAAACCCTTTTTTTTCCTCACCTGTATTTTCTTGTTGAGATATTTCACTCGCGTTGTTACTATTGTCTGACGATTTAAAATTAAAATTAAACAATTTTGAAAAAAATAATTTATTTTCTGGATTTTCTTTTAATTTATTTAACTGATCTTTACTATATTTATCAATTTTATACAATTCTTCTGCTGGACTTTTTTTAAAAATTGAATTTATATAATTTATATTTTTTGATATATCTTCATTTAAATTTGTTATATGTTTAGTTACATTTGCAGTGTTTTTAAAAAAACTATCTTTTATATTTTTTATATTGTTATTTAAGATAGAGCTTAATGAATTGCTCATCGATTTTAGTACACCGTTAGGTGTATTATTATTATCACCAATTATTTTATTAAAACATAATGTATATTGAATAAAGAGTAGAAATACAAATAAAACATATATTAGTCGTTTCATTCTTTTTTCCGTTTTTTTATGATAAACTGGAGATACTACACAAATGTGTGTATTGTGTAAAAAGTTAAAATTGTGAAAAAAATGAGCGAGGAAATAATATATATTATGCAAATATTTTATACGTGATTATATACACATATGAATAAAAGAAAATTTTCAAAATTTACACAAAATTATACAAATTTTAATTGCCACAAAAGTTGGCCAAAAACAAAATCGTCCTCTGAAATATTCACACATTTGGTGGGAAAGTAAGGAATAGTAAAATAGAATAAAGACAAAATGAAACAAAAAAAAAGAAAACAAACGAAATCAAACACAATGGAATAAAATATATAAATGAATAAATAAGTGCGAAGAAATAAAATGCGGCGAAGTGGAATAAAACACGACGAAGTGAAATAAAATAATGCAAATAAATTAGCCAATGCAAAAAAAAACACTAATAAAATTAATAAATGGACGAAATAAAATAGTGAAAAGAGAAAAATATAATGCTATAACAAAACAGCGATGTAATAGCAATTACCAAATTTAATGTCAAAAAAAAAAAATGAAAAATATAATTATTATTTTATAAATTATTCTCTTTAATTTTTTTTACATTATATATGTCACTGTTAAATGTGCCGAGGGGAATGCATTTACATATGTGTAATATGTAAATATAAAAATACAGTAACTAGTCAAATATATTTATATATACATGTGTATATATAATATATGCATGAATTGACATTAACACTTTTGCATATTGTGGGTTTTGTATACAATATAAAAGAAATAAAGAAAAAAATTGTGTGTAGTGTAAAATTGAAGTATTATATTTTTTGCGCAATATTTGCAGGATATTATTATTTCATATCTTCGTGTTATATTTTTATTACCCTAAGTTTTCCAAGACAATATTTTTTTTGTAAAACTAAAAAAACAATGATAATAAAATAAATTAACAAAATCGTGAAATATTATTAACATGTAATAAAATAAATTAACAAAATCGTGAAATATTATTAACATGTAATAAAATAAATTAACAAAATCGGGAAGTATTATTAACATGTAATAAAATAAATTAATAAACTCGGGAAATATTATTAACATGTAATAAAATACCCATAATTTTTTTTATTAAAAAAATAAAAATGATAGATCTATATAAATGTGTGCAATTAAATTCATATTATAGTATAAATTAAATGTATATATGATTAGTAACAATATATGGAAATTATGGAAATGGGAATGGAAATGGAAATAGGCTTATAATAAAAAACATATATAGAAAATTTGTTTATCTTTTCATTACTCTGCTTTCCATTTTTAAATTGGCACACAAATTAGATAGATATATATACTACCAAGTAAGGAACAACCCTTTACTATTTCATTATATGCCAATCTTTTGCATGAAAATATATTTTTTCTTATAACATAATTGCACACATACAGAGATAAGATGGAAAATAAAAAGAACAAGAGGATAAAAAACCATTTTAAGTATTAACAAATAACCTACAATAATATATATCTGAAATATAAAATTTTATACAATTTTGTAAAATTTTATACAATTTTATACAATTTTATATAACTTCTTGTAATGTTACTGATAAATTTGTTAAGGTTTTATTATCATATATTATAAAATAATGATTTGTGTAATATTTTAATTATGATCAATTTGTAAAACATAACAAAACTATTTAACAACCCATTGAACTTAGCTATAGTTCATATGTATGTATATTAAAAATAATAATAGGTGAAATTAAAATGAAAATAGATTTTTGGAAATTTAATATGTTTTATAATCCATAATATGAAATGGTTATATGCATTTTATCCATTTTAATTAAACATTTTTTTAATTTATAAAAATTTTTAAAACATATTAATTATTATAGATTAAAGCTAAATGCATATATTAATGACATATAAGGGGTATATATAATAAATATGGGGAATAGCCCCTCTTTTTTGAAATTTCAAAAAACTTGTAAATATAATTTTATCAAAAAAAAAAAAACATACTATCACTGAAAAAGTTGTATATTTTTCATATAGTAATAATCATATAGTTTTTTTATATAATATAAAATATTGTTTAGTCATAAAAAAATGAGTATATTATGTCATTGTTTTTGAATTACCTACAATACAACATATAATACTACCATTTTGAACAAAACAACAAATTAAAAAATGTTATAAAATATAAATTGTAATATTAAATGCACAACTATATTAATAATATACTCATTGTAGGATGTTTTGAAAGATAAATAATTATGCTATGTTGAAAAAAATTAAACACTTGCATAAAAATTGCGAATTCCTTTGATTTGTTCACAAAAAAAATATATATTAACAATTAATTTTTATGTATCCGTTGCACAGGTTTTTTTGTTCTCTTTATGTTTTTATATCTCACTTTGTTCGCTTTTTATTATTTTTACAAATTTTTACAAATTTTTCGTTTTTTTTGGCGTAATTTTCGCATTCTTTTGGTATTCTTTTGACGTAATTTTCGCGTTATCTTATCGTTTTTTTTCTTTTTTTTTCTTTTTTTTTCTTTTTTTTTTCTTTTTTTTTCCTTTTTTTTTCTTTTTTTTATGCTCTAGTAGTTACATGCTTAAAAAAATTAACCACTTGAATTTTATATCTCATTCTAATAAAACCATTAAAAAAAAATATATAAAGAAACGATAAAAATATTAACATACCAAAATGCTTATTTTATTGGGCAATTTTTTATATAAGGTGCTGTATATATGTTGAGTATATTCGTATGTGATGCTGAGTTATTATATAAATAACCTGATAATTAAAAATTAGAAAAAAATATATATTATACTTATGTTTTCCATTCATTTTTATATTTTTTAATAAATATATTTATTATTTTATTTTTTTTTTTTTATATGTATATATCATCCTATGTTGTTCCATAATTAGAAACAAATTATTTTTAATATAGTTTTTATTTATTATTATATTTGATAAATAAATGTTTATATATGCACTATCTTAAAATTTTTTGGGAATTACATGTAAAATATAAATATCATATAATATATAATATGTATTCTTTATTTGATTGCATATCTATATCTATATATCTATATATATATAATATATATTGATGGGTATATCTATTTTGATGTTATTTATTAATTTTTTTATTTTAATAAATTAAAAAAAATATTATTAATATGAAAGAAATATCGAGTATTTACAAAAATATATTGAACATATTAAAAATGTCAAAGGAAATTTAGACATTAACAGATTGGAAAATTATAAAATTGGCAATGTGAATTAAAAAATACAAAACTAAAACTACATATGTAAATGTAATCAATTGATATATCTACATATCAAAATTTTCCAAGAAAAAAATAAACAATTTATTATATATTTATGTATATACTATTTATGTATATAGCTGCATATGTATATATTCATTGAAAATTGTATATATGGTTAGTAGTATTATATCTAATATTATATTTTCTATATTTTATTCATATTTATTTTTTTTTTTCTATTTTTAAAAAAATATTAGTATTGTATTTGTGAATTCAAGCAATATATATTAATTAATAAATAAATAAATAATTAATATAATGCTTGCTACTCTACAAAAATAAAAGACGATGAAAGAAAACGGGATGCATCCCATTTTCGTTAGTCAGAAATAATTTCGATTTGCATATTTTATGATTATATATATGTATATGTACATGTGATTAGTTAATTTTTGTGATATTTTGCTTTATTATAAAGATAAAAATATTAGAAAACACATTAGAAAAAGTGTTAAAAAAAACATGAACAGTGTTAAAACAATATATAAAACTTAGTTTAATAATTCTTAAGTAATATTCTTTTTTTCTTTGATGTATTAATGTGAAATTATGATATTTTTTTTTTTTTTCCAATTAAATAAATATTTATATGTATGATAATGCACAAATTTTAATTATTATATGTTTAAATTTTTTTTATAATTTTGCCAAAAAATAAATATTGTTTGTTTCATTGCATGTATAACTAATATATAAGTATCACCATTTGTATAAAAAAAAAATATTTGCATATATTTTTAAAAAATGAAATATATATACATGTTTAAATTAACCATGAATTGATATACATATATTTGATAGCATATGAAAATGTCTGAAATATTACTTCTATAATGTCTAGTATTTGGAAAATGTATTAACTAATATAATTAAAAATATATTATTAAAAAAATGTTTATATTTGAAATTTTAAGCATAACACACAATGTAGCATTGTATCTGTTGTATTCTATGTATGCAAACAATTTGACAATGTTATAAATAATAAATATATATTTGTATGTTTCTACATATCCATGATGAATGTTTTTAATTTTTTTTAACATTTTTAATATTTTTAACATTTTTAACATTTTTAACATTTTTAACAGTTTTTAATTCATATATATATATTCCAAACAATGTTTTATACACCTATTTTGTATCAAATAAGCTTTTAATTTGTTCATAATTTTGTTTTTAGCAAAAAATGTATTAATCATATTATTATTATATATATATTTTTACACATAGTTATACATACTACCATTTTTTCACAATTTTTTCACAATTTTTCACAATTTTTCACAATTTTTCACCACTTTTTCACAATTTTTCACAATTTTTCACCACTTTTTACTCATTAATTATAATCACCATTTTTAAGAAAAGTATTGTCATTTGCATATATATATATATTGAACAATATGTATATATTTTAAAGTTTGTATATTATTGTTTATAGTTTTATTATAAATTCTGAGACAATTTTCGATTACGGAATTTGTAATTCATGGAATTCATGCACATGAAAATAAAAATAAAAATAAAAATACACAAGTAATAAGCCAACGCATATACATAGATATATAAACTGTTAGATATATAAACTGTTAGATATATAGTTACGCATAGTGTTAGATATATAGTTACGCATAGTGTTATATATATAGTTACGCATAGTGTTAGATATATAGTTACGAACTGTCATAAATAGATGAACCGAAAAATGAAGAAAAATAATATAGATAAAAATGAGGGGGAAAAGGAGGTAGATAAAAATAAATTGTCATTTATTAATTTTTTTACATTTCATTGGATAACTAAATTAATAAATAGTATAAATAAAACTGAAGAGTTTGTTTTGCCAAATATTGGAAGGAAACCAATTATAGGATATTATGAATATTATTTGATGAAAAATTTAAAAGTTTTTAGAAAAAAAAAAAAATCATTTTTAAGTCAAATTTTTTCAAAAATTTTTAGTTTTATTGTTAAAAAAAAAAATGACAGAAACAAAAAAAATGACAGAATTGAGGATGAGGATTATTATGAATATAATAGAGGACTGATTTCGGCATTGGCCTATACCTTCATACAACCAGTGCTGATTATATCATTACTTTATATATTCCACGCATTGTATTTAGTATTCGTTGCTATTTGTATAGAAAAATATATATCAATAATAAAAGGGCATTATGTTTTTTCCCCATTATTACAATTTAAAACTGCAAAACTATTATCTGCTTTTGTTCTTATAATAGTATTATCCTTGAATTTATTTTTAGATTCGATAGTTAGTTATATGCATAGCAAACTTATAATCGATATGGAAGTAACTGTTATGCACTTTTTGTATAAAATAAATATGGGAATATTTAATCATTGTATATTAAGCCCATATCACGACAATAATAATAATAATAATAACAATTTACTTGAAATGAGTAACAATAATAGTGAAAATAGTACCTGCACAAATGTAGATTATTATAAAAATAATACACGTGATGATATATCCAAAAATTGTATCATAAAAGTTGAGAATGAAACAAGCCAAAGTAATGCCAATACCACTATAAGTACAAATAATCTTACCAATTTTTCAAAAAAATTTGATTTAAATAATAAATTAGAAGAAGATAATGAAAATGTGATTGAAAATAATAAAGAAGATGGTGATATTAACATATATAATATTATGTTTATTGATACACCATCTTTAATATATTTTATATCTTCTGCAATAATGGCTAATGGAATGTTTATTAAATTGGTAATATCATTTTATATGTTTTATCATAAAATGGGAAAAAATTCAATTATAATTGGTATATTTTTAGTATTATTATTGTATGGAATTATATTTTTATGTGAATTCATATCAAGTATGCTTAAAAAAAAATATTTAAAATATCAAGATAAAAGAATTGATAATATGAATCATGTATTAAAAGAATATAAGCTAATGAAAATGTTTAATTGGGAATCTATAGCATTTGATTATGTAAATAAATTTAGGGAAAAAGAACTGAAATATTGTAAATACAGAATTTATTTAAGTTCTTTAAGTAATTATGTTAATGCCATTTCAGTTCATTGTGTAGAAATAGTTATATTTTTTGTTTATATTAAAAACAAGCTAAATAATAATGATCATATTGATGTTAATTCGGTAATTACACCACTTTTTGTTTATAAATCGTTAATTAATGGAATTGTAAGTTTTCCAACTATATTCAATAATTTATTAGAAGGACCTATAAGTAATGCCCGTGTGAATAAATATGTTAAACATTATTTTCATGACAATATTTCCAGTAAGCTTTTTTACTCTAAAATTAAAAATGAAAAAACAAATAGCTATTTTAAAAAAAAAAAAAACAATAATAGCTATATTTCTGACAAAAAAAATAATAATAGCTATATTTCTGGCAAAAAAAATAATAATAGCTATATTTTTGACAAAAAAAATAATAATTATATGAACATGCAAGGTAAATCAGAGGAAATTATTCCCCCAAAAAAAAATACATTTTACACTAGTTTTTTGAACATGATTTCAAATGACAATTATGGTTATAGTTATGATGATAATAATGATGATAATAATAATGATGATAATAATAATGATAATAATAATCATGGCGGTAATGCCGCGAATATTGAGTGGGAAAGTGAAAATAATAAAATATGGCGAGATAACGGTGACGATAATAATAATAGCGAAATAGTAACGATAGATATTCTAAATAAAAATGGCAAAATGAACAAAATAAATAAGAGTATTAAGTCACAAAATATTTTTGATGAAAAATATGGAATAGATAAAAACACAATTATAAAATTTGAAAATTGTAATTTTAAACCAGTGAAATTTGAAAATAATTATAATCAATCTAAAAATATAAAATTAAAAAATGTAAATTTTACATTAAAAAATAATACTATAGCAATAATAATAGGTGATATTGGATCAGGGAAAACATTATTTTTTAATTCCATTCTTGGGAAATTTAAATTATTAAATGGAAATTATTATATAAAAAATTTTATATATGATATGCCAGTTTTATATGCACCTCAAATTAATTGGCTATCTGATGGAACAATAAGATCAATGATAACATTCGAAAATAAATTTGATCCATATATTTATTATTTAGCTATTTCACAAAGTGAGCTAATAAATGATATATATTCTTTTAAAAATTTAGATATGAGATATGTAAATGATGAACATAGTTTAAGCAAAGGTCAAAAATCAAGAATATCTTTAGCACGATCTTTATATTATCATTATATAAATATGAAACAATTATGTACAGAAAATATAGAAATGGCAAATGTTGAAGAAAGCACATTTAATAATACACACGAAAGTAATTTGGGTTTAAATAAATTTACAACAAATTATTATGATAAAAATATTGATAATATGAAATCAGTACGTTTTTCAGAATCTGTTCAAAATTTCACATTACATAATGGTGACCAATTTGAAAATTCGATGAGTTCTAACATATGTAATGGTAAAATTGAACAAATTGAGGAAGGAGATAAAAACGATAAAGGCGGCAAAAGCGACAAAATCGATAGCAATAGCAGCTTCACTAGCGATCGCAACTTTTCATATTCGGATTTGCAATTTCTAATAAATAATAACTATTTAAAAGAGTGTTTAGATAAAAATAATATGTCATATTTATATTTATTAGATGATATATTCACTTCATTAGATCCGTATATATCAAGAAACATATTTTATAATTTATTTTGTGATAAAGATAAATTAAAAAATATTAAAAATCATTGTGGAATTGTTATAACAATAAATGAAAATTCATTTAACAGTTTTATAATGAAAGATATTATAGAAAATCTTCAATATAATGTAGATATATATAAATTAGAAAATGGGTCATTATATTTTGAAGGAAATATAAATGAATATATACAAAAAAAAAATATAGAAATAAAAATTTCAGATGTAATAATTAAAAAAGAAACAGAAAATGAAAAAAGAGAAAAAATGTTTTCATTTTTCAAAAAAACAGGAATATCAATGAAAGATTCTAAAAAAAATGATCAAGTATTTTATATGTCAATGTCATTAGAATTATGTCATCAAAATAATCCACAAACACAAGTTGAGATTGCAGATAATGATAATATTGAAAACCCTTCTAATATTACTGTTGTATATAAAAAAGATAATTCACATTTCGATAAAAATAATGTAATATATAATAAAATTATTTTGTTAAAAGAATTAAAACTTTTACATCATCTTAAATCAGAAGCTAATAATGAAATGCCAAATTTGAATAAAAAATTTACCATACTTATGAATAACCATTTTAACAAAATTGTTAATGAATCCATTTTAAAAGATAAAAATAATAATATTAGTACAGATGAAATAGCAAAAATAAAAAAAGATGAAATTAGGAAATATATTGGAAATTTTATTATAAATAAAAAAGAAAATAATGAAATAAAATGTTTAAAAAATAAAAAAACAGATGTAGAAGAATTTGAAAAAATTAATGCAATGTTAAAAAAAAATTTAAAAGAGCATTATACATATTATAATAATTATATCAGAGATAATAGTAATAATGATACTAATAAAGATGTAGCTAGAAAAGGAAATATAAAATTTGAAACATTTAAATGGTATTTTAAAAATGTTGGTAATGTAATTATAATATGTATTATTATATTTATCATATTTTCGATATTTTTAGATGAAATAAAAAATATGTTATTATTTTTAGTTAGTGCTTTATTAAAAACAAAAGATAAATCATATGAAGAGATCATACAAACAAAATTAGTGTATCTTAAATATTTTATTATATTACCATCATTATCTTTAATAACAACTTTTATATCTTATATGGTAATTGCACATGGAATAATGATATCAGCAAGGAAAATGCATACAGAAGTATTTAAAAGTATGTTATATGCACCTATTCATGCATTTTATAGTCATAACATAGGAAATATAATTAATAGATTTATAATAGATATTCATACATTAGATAATGGAATAATTAAGCGATGTTATAAAACATTTTTTACTATTTCAAAATTTATCTCAACCGTTATTTTATTAATATTTATGTTTAAGAAAACATATATTATGTTACCATTTATTATAATTATAGTTTATTATGGAATTTTTAAAAAATATTCAGTAGCATGTAAAGAAGCCCAAAGAGGATATTTATGTTCTCATTCTCCAATTTGTTCAATATTTAGTAATACGATAAATGGAAAAGATATAATAAATTTATATAAAAAAAATGATTTGATTTTAAAAAAATTTGAAAATAGTATCTATGCACTTCGAAATTTTACTCTATTCAAATGGGGTATAACTGTATGGGCATCTTTATATATACAATTAGTAGGCTTATGTTTAACATCATTTTATATTTTATATCCGCATTTTTTTTCAATATTTAAAAATTCTCCTGAACACATTGATATAGATGTAGATAATTATATAAGCTATAGTGAAGTCATTGGCTATTGTATAACATTTTCATGCAGTTTAGGATACATAATCAAATCATTCTTATATGACTATACACATGTAGAAAAGGAAATGTGTAGCATACAAAGATTGGAGGAGTTATCGAAGATTAAAAATATTAACGACGAGGCGAGTGCCAGCCACGTTGGACATTTTGAAAATGGCAAAAGTAAAAAATTTGAAAAATTTGAAAATGGTGAAAATGTGAATGCACTAGTGAGCCCAACTCAGTTGCCCCAATCGAAGTATGGACTCGAATTTAAAAATGTTTATGTTAGTTATAAAAAAAAAGTATATATAGATAAATTAAAAAATATATATTATTATGCAAATGAAAAATCATGTTTAAGGAATATAAATTTTTATGCTTTAAAAAGTCAAAATATTGGAATTATTGGAAAATCAGGGGCAGGAAAAAGTACAATAGTTATGGCAATATTAGGATTAATATCTACATCAAAAGGAGAAATAAAAATTGATGGAATAGATATAAAAAATATTCCATTAGATGAAAAAAAAAAAATAATAGGTATCTTACCACAATCATCTTTTGTTTTTTCACATTGGAATATAAGAACATATATAGATCCATATCATAAATTTTCTGATAATGAAATTATTGATGCTTTTGAAACTATTGGAATAAATCTTACGTGTGCAGATTTAAATAAATATATATATAAAACAAAAAAAAAAAAAAATAATGAATATCATAAATCTAAATATACAAAAATAAATAAAAAAAATAATGAAAATTATATACTAATGTCTGATGATTCAATACGATATTTATCATTAGTACGAATATATTTAAACAGAAAAAATTATAAATTATTATTAATTGACGAAATACCTGTTGTAAATTTTAATAAAAATAATAGTGAAATTAATAATTTTTTTACAAAAAATTTAAAACCATTTGATTATATAATTGAAAATTATTTTAAACATATTACTGTTTTAATAATTTCTCATGATACAAGAACTTTATCATCTTGTGATTTTATTTGTGTTGTTTCTAAGGGCGAGGTTGTATATAAATGCAACTATTCAGATGTAGAAACACAAACACAGCTAGCTAATATTATACAGGACCAAGCTAATTGACCTTTAATGTGCATAACAAAAAAAATACAAATTTAACATTTTTATAAATTACCATGCCTTATCCAGTTTAGCCAATTTAGCCAATTTAGCCAATTTTATCCCCTTTTTAGCATTGACGTGATTAAATATATACCATTTTTTCTCTTTTATTACTATTTTAAAGTGACAAATACGGAATTAAAATGTACAAAAAAATTTTTAAAAAGTTTATTTAATTGCAAACCAACTGAATGTATAATAAATTCGTGCATATATATATAGTGTGTATATTTTATTTTTAATAAATATAAAAGTATGAAAAGAAAAAAGCATATGCATTATATGCATACAAACCGTATAAAGCGTATATATATATATATATTTAATACGCAATGTCAATAGTTTTTATAATTCTATTAAACACAATAATATGCATAAAATCCTAAATTTTTTCTTCATGTTCATTTTTCTTTTTTTGGATATTTTTTTTTTTTTCTTTTTTTAAAAAAAGTTCCAGACTTTTAAATCTATATCAAAAAAAAAATAAATTTATAAAATGTATTTTAAAAATACGATACTAATTTGATTATAAGAAATGCATATAAAATTATTCTCATATATTTTTCTGGTCATTTATTTTTAACCCTTTTACTGAAGTTGAATTGGCCTTTATAGTTTCTTCTGATAGTTCCGAAAATTTGGAGTTTTTTTTCTACAAAATTGGAAAAAATGATGCAATGTGATACGATGCAATGTGATAAAGCAACTTTATTTTCAGTGAAGACAAATTATGTTATCATATTTGTATACATATGTGTGTGAACAAATTAATATACGATATAATGTTTATATTACAACTGTTTTTGGAGCAAGATATTTTTGAAAATTCAAATTCATATCTCTCTCATTTTTTGGTTTCGGAATATCATTATCTTTATTTATTAACTCCGGGAATTTTATATTTTTACAAATGTAAAATGAGTTACACTGTATTAAAAAAAAAAAAAATTCAAAAAAATTGTATAATTTTGGAATAAATTAATAATTTATTTTATTTTTATTTAAAATAATAATTTATTAACCTTTAATTCTTTTTTTCCATCCTCTATAAGACTCTTTTTCTCCTTTTCGATATCATATAAAGTAACAACATTCGATTCTTGAAAAAAAAAAGTGATCATATTTTATAATGTGGTAAATATAATGACATGATTTATTATAATATGTTTTTGTGTGTAAAAATATAAATTTATTTTTATTTTTATTTTTCTAGTTACCTGATTTATCTTCATTTATTTTTCTTATCAAATTGTATGTATGTGTATAATTACGATCGTTAGTATTTTCATCTAAGATAAAAAAAAAATACAATATTTTTATTCTACATTCTTGCTACTTTCATATTTTTCAAAAAAAAAAAAATATATACATACATATACATAATTTTATACCATTATAATTATTATTGAATGTTGTATTTATTTCCTCCACAAGTTCTTTATGTTGATCCATATTGGAATAGCCACTTCTCATTTTCTGAAAAAATAAATGGTAAACATTATTTGTATATATAATATAAATTATAAGCATAACATATATTCAGTTTATTATTTTAACTATATTATTTATATTTTTGTGCATAAACATAATAGTACCTTGAAATATTCAAATCGTTTATCCTCATCATCATTATCTTCTTCAATGTTTTGTGTTTGATATGTAGCTTCAAACTCTTTTATGCTTCTTTTGTGTTGTTGTTTCTTTTTATCACCTTTCTGTTTAGTATGTACATATTCTGTGAAACTTGACATATCCTGTATTAAAAATTTAAGGTGAATAAATAGTAAAATTATGAAATTAAAAAAATATAATATATATCCACATATTTGGAAATATACACAATGTGTTCATATATATTATAAGAGTTCATTATGAAAACAGTTTGACGTTTTGAATTTTTAACATTTGCAAGATCCATAATTTCCTAAAAAAAACAAAATAAATAAAACAGTATTAATAATATATCCTTATATAAAAGTAGAAGAGTAACCATATTCAAAATAACAGATTAAATAAAATATATCTATACATATACATGTACATGTACATATGCATGTGTGAATATATATTGTTACCTCATTCTCTTCTTTATAGGATAACTTATCTGTATTCCTTCCATTTTTTTTTTTCATTAAATCCAGTTTCTTCAAAAAAAGGAAAAAAAGGAAAAAAAGGAAAACGGTTATTACATATAATCCTTCATGGAAGTTTATTTTATTTTTTTTTTTAATTTCTTACATGTTTTATATTAAACGGGTTAAAGAAATCGATTTTTTTTATATTTAACTGTTCATTTTCAATGCCTTTCCAAAAACTTCCGATATTTATTTCTTCCCTTGTATATACCTGTATTCCTTTGTATAGCTATAAAAATAAAAATGTAGAAAAATGTAAAAAAATGCAGAAAAATGTAAAAAAATGCAGAAAAATGTAAAAAAAAAAAAAAAAAAATGCAGAAAAATGTAAAAAAATGCAGAAAAATGTAAAAAAATGTAGAAAAATGTAAAAAAATGCAGAAAAATGTAAAAAAATGCAGAAAAATGTAAAAAAATGCAGAAAAATGTAAAAAAATGCAGAAAAATGTAAAAAAATGTAGAAAAATGTAAAAAAATGCAGAAAAATGTAAAAAAATGTAGAAAAATGTAAAAAAATGTAGAAAAATGCAGAAAAATGTAGAAAAATGCAGAAAAACATTCGTAGTTGTAATAATTCGACTTATATATTAACTCTTTTATTATGTCATATAATATTTTTTTGTTTGTTACATTTTCATTTATTGGAAATATATAATTATTAGGTGTATTCTCAATATAATTTATAAATGTGTATCCTCCAACTTCTTCTGGAATTTTAAACAAAATATTTTCTGACTAAAATAGAAAAAAAACAAAAAAATATGAACATGCAATAAAAAAATATGAACAAGCAATAAAAAAATGATGAAAATATAAATATTGTTTGGTAGTTAATCGATTTCAAATTATTATAATTTATATATCTAGATTAATGATAATAAATAAATTAATGTGTTGTGTCAAAATTACTTTTACTATTTCATCATCTATCCCTTGATCATCCAAATTAATGTATACTTTTTTTTCCAATAGACTAAAAAAAGAAATAAATGGTAAACAAATCAATAAAATATATAAAAGCTATTTATATTTATTTAAAAAAATAAAAAAATAGTTGCTATGGCTATATGAAGTGATAATATATAATTTCAGCATAATTAAAGAAAGCAAAATAAAATAAAAAAACAATATCCTGAAATAAATTATATATAAACATATTTTTATGATACTTACTCTGAATATTTTCTATACAAGTTGTTATATATTGATATATTATTTGAAGTTGTATGTTCATTTTTTTTTGTTATATATTGAAAACGTAGCATTGGATTGTTTTCAGTTTTTATTTCTTTTAAACTATTATCTTCTTTATTATCATTATATGTCATATTATAATCTTCATTCAAATTGGCATTATAAAGTTGATCAAATTCAGGCCCCTTATTTTCTTCATGAATATCTATAAATATTATATAAAATATATATATATATAGGAAAAATATTTGTTCGTCCCATTTTTACTTAATATTGGCTAAAACTCAACACACACACATGCATACATATATATATTTATTTATTCATTTTTAATTAACAAGTCTGAATAAATATATTGCTAAATACCTTCATCTTCTTTTTCTTCAACCCATATAAACTTTTGTTCATCTTCTAACATTCGAGATTTTCTCTATAAAAAGAAAAATATAATAATATTGTCAAATAAAATGTGTCAATATAACTTATTTTGTTATTCATATTTTTTTTTTTTTTTTCCTTCTTCATATTACCCTAAATTTTTGTATTTTTTCGAAAATTGTTTTTTGTTTTTTCTTCATTTTTGCTTTTTCTGTTGGTATTAAAACCTCAGAATATTCTTTTGGTATATTTAATATTTTTTCCTGAGTTTTTTGACTTTTTATGAGCAACATGTTTTTTCTTTTTTCCTTTAAATAATTCAATACAATGTTTTTGTTACCTTCTTCAACCTTAATTCAAATTTTAAATAAAAAATATAATAATAAATATAGGAACAACATCATGTAAAATATATATATTTTGTGTGTGTATAACTATTCTTATATATTTTACATAATTATTATTTTTTTCTTTCCATTCTTACATTGTTATAGTTAAAATGTTTATGTTTGATCATATAACTATACATATAAAAAAGAATACAATGAAAATGTTGTACTTTTTCCACTATATGTCTTAATGTTTCTCGATCTGTTTCGTTTCTTTTTATATAAGCTTTGCAAACCTGAACAAAAAATAAAATTAAGGCAAAAATGTATCCTTAGTTTTGTAAAATATACAAATTGAGGAATATATTGTTTTTATTTGTTTTATTTTTTTTATATTCATATTAATGTCACTTACATTATAAAATCCGATAAACACCCGAGCAAAATCAGAGAAGTCAGGTTCTCCTGCATATTTCTACACCATATAAAAAAAAAAAAAAATTAATGATAAAATAAATATATCTTTTTTTTTCTTTTTTTTCTTCTTTTTTTTACGCACCTGAAGAAAACGCTTACACTTATTTTTTTGGTGGCATTTCCTGCAAGTCTATGTAAAAATTAAAAAAGTTATTTAAAAAAAATACTAAATACATGGAAATTTATAGTTAGAATTGTTAAATGATATTAATATAGCCAAATAATGCTTGCTTACATGAACTTCAGAAATGTTGAAAAAATATCTCATCCTCTTTGCAGAGTTTATTACTTTTTTTGGGGCAATTGCACTTTCTATTAAAACCCTAAATGAAATTATAAAAATATAATGAATAAGATTGTATGCATTAAGAATAATGTTATCATTGTATTTATTTTGCTCTTTTTTATATTTCATTTTCAAATTACGCATTTTTGTCCTTTAATATAACAGGGCATTCTATATTTGCGACTTCTTCCAATATTTTTTTCTTTTCATTTAATAATTCTTCATTATCTTTGTAACAATGTTCCAAGAAATCTTTCATTTCCAGTCCCACGCTTGCAAACCACAACGATTTTTTTAGCTTTCGAAAAAAATGCATAAAAATGGGTAAAAATGGATATATAAAATATATAAGTTACGCACGGTTTATTTTTTTTTGTTTTTTTTTTTGTTTTTTTTTTTGTTTTTGTTTTTTTTCCATTTATTTTTCATGTCCCTATTTCACCTGGACTTTATTTTTGGGGTCATTACAGGCACAGCATATTATTGAAAAGTTTTCAAAATTGTTCATAAAATTTATACAATTTTTAATTAAGTATTTATCATCTTTTCTTGTATTAATATTACTAATTAATAATTTTTCATTTGTTTTTATTTCAAAATTATTTATAACAACAGAACTGTAGAATGGTGATTTTATTATATAACTAAAACGTTGAATTTCTTTTAATTTTACTCTAATTGTGTTCATTTTTTATATTATATGTGAGCTACATATTTCCGTTTATAGTTTTATTTCAAATGTGTGTGTGTGTTAATAGTAATATTTTTGTAACTTTTTTATTGGTGAGCATATTGAAAATAAATTTAATTATTTTTTAAACTCTCTCTTACACACATTTTTTAAGTATACTCCTAATCGTTTTGTTATATTATTTTGACATTATACTTTATCAATTTTTTCATCAGCTCGTTACTTTTTTGCTTGATAGTAAAACAACGCTGTCACGCTCAAATCTCTCCAATTACATTAGCTTGACTAATTACATTTGCATAAGCATAAATAAAATAAGTAAAATAAATAAAATAAGTAAAATAAGTAAAATATATATACATATATATAATACAACTGTGTGCATATACGAGATGAATAGGAAATGAATTAGTTTCCCGCCGAGGTAGTATAAATAAGGTGTATATATTAATGCATATAAAAAGGGGAAACTATCACAGGTATTAAAAATAGTAAAAATGTTATTCCAATAAACAACAATAACATTAATATGAATTATTGTAGGAAAAATATAAACATATAAACATGTATATATTTATATTTATCTTTATTTTTTTTAAACTAATAAACTGAAGAACAAAATAAAACAAAACACGGAAATGTAAACATTGAAATAAGGAAAAGAAATACAATATGACTAAAAAAACGAATAAAAAAAATCTATAAATGTAGCTATCAAAAAAAAATATTATTATTTATATGCATGCATATATAGTATGCATATTAAATTAATTTGAAAACTTTATAAGAGTTCACTTGATTAATCCCTTATTTTTTATAAACAAAAATAAAAATAACAGAAAATTTTTGTTATTTTTTATGAAGAAACCAAATAATGATACTATAATTTTTATATTTATACAACTAACGTTTAAATATGCATATTTGAAAAATGTGTTATGAATAAATTTCATTTATCCGGAGGATTATTTAAAAAAAAAAAAAAAAAAAGCGAATATTCTCAACATCATTTCAAGGGGTTAAAATAACAAGATATAGCTAGCTGGATATGAACAAACATAAAAAAATATGAACAAACATAAAAAAATATTAACAAACATAAAAAATATTAACAAATAAAACAAAATATTATAAAGTATAATAAAAGGGAAGGGTACGAATCTGAGAGCAAACAGTTTTGGTGTAAAGATGATGGGTAGTATATTTTTGAGAATAAGGGGAAAATATATAATAAAAAATAAATTTCAATCAAATAACACAAACTAGCTGAATAAAGCTAATAGCAGTGGCAGTAGCGGCAGTAGTAGTAGCATAGTGGCAGTAGCAGTAGCAGTAGCAGTAGGCATGTGCCATATAATCCAAACCCTCGTGAGTCAAATGAATGCGATGAATCAAAATGGACGTAATTGAGCTGATCGAGCGGAGGAAATTCAAGCAGTTATATAAACATGTTAAGGGAAAAAAGCTAGATAATTTTTTTTTTTGTATTTATAGATATAATAATTTATATAAAGGAAAAAATGAATACTTGTTAAAAATATGGAAACTAATAATAAACAAACCCGAATATGCCAACATATATAATGATATGTCAATTGTTAATTTTAAATATGTATGTGACTTTTTTACATATGAATTAAATACAAAAAAAAATTATGAACAAGATGAATATACAAATATGTGTGCAAACGAGTTAGGTGAAAAAAAAAACATATATATAGCCAAAATCTTTCTAAAACAATTAGTTGACATTATAAAATATCAAGCAAATAAATTAAATGATATTTTGAAGGATGATAATAATGAAAATCGAATAAAAAATATAAACTGTTCAGAAGAAATAGAAGAAATTTGGTGGAATCACAATAATTTAATTGTTATAAATGAAAATAGAGAATTTGATTTTCTTTTTAATATAACACACACACTTATATATAATTCATATATTACAAATGTAGTTGTAGATATGTTAAAAATATCATATATAAATATAAATGAATGCTTTTTAAAATATATTCTTTATACTATATATAATGTATATATAAAAAATAAGGATATATTATTTTTTTATTTTATAATTTATAAAAAATTAAAAAAAATTAAAAATAACATTATTAATTCGAAGAGTTTATTAATTTATTGGAAAATTGTAAAATATATAAGAAAACATAAAAATATTTTAAAAACAATTCAAAGCTTTAAAATATTAAGACATTTTTTTCTCAATATATGTGATAAAAATTTGATATCTAACTTTGTAAAATATATTTTTGAATATCTTAAAAATAGATTAATTATATTATATGGAACAAATTGGGAACATGAATTTATATTTCTTCAAAAAAAAACAGATATCCCTGATGAAATTTACAATGATTTTTCAGAATTTTCATTTTTCGTATATTTATCTATTCGTGATTTGAATTCAAATAATAAATCTTTATTTAATTTCGATCTAAAACAAATTAAAAATATCGTAAAAGCAGATCAAATAAATTTACTAAACATTTATATGATTTTAAATTATATTAATAATAGTAATCTAGATAATTATTTAAAACTAAAATATTCTATTTGTATTGTGTTAAAAAATTTATCACAAAATGAGTTTGTCACGAAAAATACAAATATTGTTTTTTTTTCACATTTAGAGAAACTTATAAAATCTGAAATTAATAAAAATGTAGAAACAAAAAATAGTGATCATAATACAGAAGTAGTGTCAAACAGTTTTTCTGAATGTGTGGAGAATAGTTTGAGTTATCGCCAAAATTTTCGCCAACAAATTTCGGAATGCATCCACAACGTTCTTAAAAGCAACAATTCTTTAATATGTGATGAAATAAAAAGGGAAAATTTTATGTCCTCCCAAAGTGTGTTAAAATATATTTATATTATTTTTTACAATATGTTAAACAAGAAAGGGAACCTATTTGTAAATCGTTATGACAATAAAAATGAGAATGACGAAATTGAAGAAAACATGAAACAACATATTTACAACTATACATATTTTAGTGATGTTAATTATTCAAATTTTGAATTTTTAAATAAACAAGAAAATAAAAATAAATATTTTATTATAATTTCATTACTTATTCATATTAACATTATAAAAATAGATGATATATGGAATATAAAGTTATTAAATAATATAAAAAATAATTATTTTTTTAATTTATTAAATTTTTTTAAATTAAAAAAAAAATATAATCTTTTTTTTTTAACAATTTCAAAAGTTTTAAAGGTAAATCCCCAATTGATTGTTTCTTTTTCAAAATGTGAAAAAGAAATGTTTGGAGATGTTAATAAAAATGAAGAAATAATTTTTTTGAACAATTTTTATGCAAGTATACAAAGGAATAATGAAAATAAATTAAATTTCAAAATGATAATAATAATAAATGAAAAATATATCAAAGATGTTTTAAAAAAACAACAACAAATTTATGATTATAATATTAGTGAAACAAAATTAATAGACACAATCACTTTTTTATTGATTTTTTCTTTAACAAAATATATATATAAATTACCATTAAATATATCTAAATACATTTTAAAGGAAATTTTAAAATATTTGTCAAAACCAATACATGATGTTAAAAAACGAATAAATGAATATTTTGACAATATGTGTTTAAGAATAGTATTTTATATTTTCGAATTTATTTATATTATATCTTGTCATATTTACTATTCTAATGATATTGAAAAGTTGGAAAATTATAATAAAGAATTTTATATTTTTTCTTTTTTTTTCAATCTCATAGATGTTTATATAAAATTTATTGACAAATATAATAAAAAAAATAATACTTGTATATATTCTTTATTAAATTATAAATTTTGCCAATTTTTTCTCTTGTTTTTTGATTTTAAAGTGTGCAATAAAAATCTCAATTTTGCAGACGTATTTTCTTCCACATCAAACAAATTTACAGACTTATTTTCTCCCACATCAAACAAATTTACAGACTTATTTTCTTCCACATCTTCGTTATCATCTACGAAAAAATCAGCAAATCGAAAACTAAATTGGGTTGGGAATAAAAGAAACAGCTTGGTGTATATAGAGGATATGGGCTTATTTAGCGAATACTATGATAAATACCATGATAAATACCATGATAAATGCACAGAATTGCAAAAAAGCAAAAAAAAATTGAATCATATCGGTAAAAATGGTGATAATAGCGATAATAGCGATAAAAACAATTTTGACGAAGTATATACAAGTTATGCTATATCAATTTTATTTAAATTTATTAAAAATAATAATCCACAAATTATGTGCTATTTATATATACTATTGCTTTATGCAATTTCAAATATACATACAACAGCTAGTTATAGATATAGAGAACTTAATTATTTAATTTTTTTACACATATTACCATGGAAACAATCTTTTAATTATTCTATAATGGATAGAAAATTAAGTTCTTTTTTTTTCCAAAAGTTTTATGAATCTGTTCAAAATTTGTTACCCGAAATTGTTGTGGAAAATTTTAGTCCCTTTCCAGATTTTGAAAAAGAAAAAAAACAAAATTCAAAAATATTTTTGGAAATGAATTATGAAAGCGATGAAATAGGAAATGTAAAAAATAACTCGAAAAATGAATACACACATAATTGTAACAAAAAAAATATAACATCAAAAATTAATTTGAATAAAATGACGACAATTTATGAACAAGTCATAAAAATAAATAAAGCTGTAATAAATATTTTTTTTTCAAAAAGTGATAATGAAAAAATTATAAACGATTTAATCACATTACATACAAGTAATAACTTATTAAGAAATTCCATATTAATAACAAATTTTATTAATATTATTTTTTTGAAAAAAGAAATAAAAGAAAAAAATGTTTTGGAACTTATTCAAAATATATTTAATGACCAAGTAACTTCTTATTACATATCTATATTTCAAAATCCGTTAAATTTTTTTTTAAAATGTTCAAAAAAAATTTGTGAAATATTAATTAGATATAATTTTATGGATAATTTAATATTTTTTATTTTTACAAAATTAAATAATTATTTATTATTAATACCTCCCAAACTGTTTCAAGATGACTATTTGCCATTGAATATAGAAGATATTATATCTTTACAAGAAACATCTATGGCTCAATTTATTATTAACATAGATTCAGAAATAAAAAATGATTGTTTGGAAAATTTAAAAGAATGTTCTTCATTCGATTCAAAACAAACTAGTTCAAATGATGAAAATACACAACTAACATTAGAATTGAAAAAAAAAAAAAAAATAAAATATATTTTTTCAAATTTAACTTATTTTTTAAAAAAAATGAATATAATAGCTAACACACTAAATGTTACCACATTAAATAGTTTATATGAATCTGGTTTTAATTCAAAATCTGCTTTTTATTTATCTTTTTATATAAATGAACATAATTTTTCAAATATATTTTATTATTTGAATAATAATATAGTAGCTATAATAAATGAAAATTTTAATTTAGAAGATAATATAAATTATTATGAACATGTTCATATTAAAAATACAACATTTACATTAACCCCTTATAATATTTTAGATAAAACTTTATTTTATTTTCAAATAGTAATATTTTATCTTATTATTAATGCAAATAACAAATTAATAGATATATCAAAATATACAGAAACAATATGTACATATTTTACTAACTGTTTAGAGCTTCATTCAAAACCTTATATTAGTAAATTTTTAATCTCAATAACACAAATTTTAGTTCAATATTTTTATTTTTTTCCCTCATTAATACCTAACATTCTCCCAACTCTTTCAAAGCCAAACAATTATCAAAAGGAACTATCAAATCACCTTTCGAATTTTCAAAAAAAAATAACACGGATACTCGAAATGTCATATAAATATGGCTCTGGCAAGAAAGAGCCCTAAATTGGTTTAGCAATGGTAGTGAAAACTGAAGATAGTGAAAAATTATGATAATACAAATGATGATATACAACTTATTAAACACATCCGAAAATTGTGGCATAATTAGAGCTGATATATACACACACATTATAGAACCTAATTCAATTGCTTTTAAATAAAAAAACAATTTTTAAAAAATAGCTAATTACAATAAAGTAATATGTAAAGCTATTTATACACTTTTTTTTTTTTTTTTTTTTTTTTTTTTTTTTCTCTACTTTGATATCTTGAAATGTTTATTCACTCATGTTTATTTACTCATGTTTATTTACTCACTATTTATTACCTTTCCTTTTATTTTCCAACTTGCCAACCGAATAAGTGCCCCTAAAATGGCGTTTTCAAAATTTTTAGTAAAACACGATATTTTGTTAATGTTAAAATAATTATAAAATTTTATATATAGAAGAAAATGAGGACATAAAAACAAAAACTAGTTATTTCCAAAAAGTGGTATAAATATGAGATCAATATGATTGTATATGCTTTCAACAAACTTTTTTATGAGATATATAATAAATATGCTTGCTTACTAAATGAAAAACAAAATAAAAAGTAATATGCTCTTTTTTAATTATAAATTAATATACTATTATATAATAAAATATAAGAAAAAAAAATAATAAATAAAATTGCCTACAAATTAAGTGATAAAAATTTACATAAAAATATAAAACATGCAAAAAACATATTTTAGGGTATTAAAAAGACTAAATTATTTTTTAAAAATTATTGTATCGTCCTACATTTGCTCAATTATACATACATATACACATTATACTTAATACATATTATACATATTATGCATATTATACTTATTATACATATACATATTATACATATACATTACAATGCGGTATAAATATGCATAAATTTCTTTTCCTTTTCTTTATTTTTAATTTATTTTAAAAAAAAAACAATTTAGGCAAAATTTAATACAATTTTTTATGTCAAGCTTGTGAAAAGTTTGTTCCTTTATGTTTTAGAATGAAGCTTTTCATAGGAATATACAATATGATGCTTAATTCATATTATATATTTATGATATTATGATATTTATGATATTATAATATTTATAACAATAATAATATAAATGGGGACACTATTAAGCTTCTTTACATAATAAATAATGATATAAACATGTTTTATTCATTATTAGTATACCATAAAATATGTAATATAAGTAGAACTTAATAAGTATTATACATTTTTATAATTTGAAGTGTATTTTTCCCCTTTTTTTTTTTTGACCATTTGCTTAGTTGCTTCGCTAAGTATTAAATAAAGAAAAATAAAGAAAAAAATAAGAGAAATAATAAAAATAAGAGAAAAAAATTGGAAAAAAATTGAAAAACCCTTTTAAACATTCCCAAAATGTATATTGAAAAATTAAACTTAAGCTCAGAAAATGCGAAAATAACAAGCTTAGATTTTCAGCCTAACACTAATTTAAATAGACTAGCTATTTCAAGTTTGCATCAAATAAAAATATATAGTATTCCACATTATGATATAAATATAAAAAATAAATTAAAAATAGATTTATTGTTTGTAAGTAATGATCATAATTTAGTTTATATTAATACGATAAGATGGAGTTATAATGGTAAATATTTAGCTAGCTGTGATAGTGGGGGTACATTAGTTTGTTATGAACTGGATATAAATAAAAATAATATAAAAAAACATAATGAAGATATAAAAAATAGTTACACAAAATCAAGTAATAATCCATTTGCACAAACAAATAATAATAAAGAAGAATGGAAAATGAGCAAATGCATAAAAATACATGAAAATGGAGAAATTTTTGATTTATCATGGTCACGTGATAATGAACATGTTGTATGTGGGGTATCAAATGGTATCGTTTATATTTTTAATTTAATCAAATCATATATTTCACATAAACTTTTTGTAAAAGGAACTACTGAAAATATAAAAGGTGTTTCTTTTCATCCAACAAATAATTTAATAATTTCTCAAAGTAGTGATAATATTATGAGCATATGGAAAAAAGTAAATATTTATTCTGAACAAAATAATATGGATATGATACATCAACAAAAAAGTTGTTTTGATCTAAATGAAAATAAAAATTATAAAATTTATGAATCTGGAAATATACAAAATCATTTTCCATCATCACATGGAGTAATATCAAGAGAATATTTTGAATATGTTTATGAAGAAAATATGAATAAAAAATATAAAAATATTGATACTCCTACAATTCGACATATTTATTTTGATAATTTTGGGAAATATGCAAGTATTACACATATACCTAATAATGGTAGAAATTGTGGTATCTTAATTAAAATAAAAAATAAAAATGATCAATATATAAATAAAAAAAAAATATATATGGATGGGCATGGTAGTTGTATGCGAGTTGCTAAAATAGGTCAAAAGGTGTTTGTTGATATTAAAAAAAAAAAATTATATAGTTTATATTGTCAATGTAGTGATAATGGTGTAATTTCTTTATGGAAGATTTTTTTAAAGAGAATAGAAAAACCTTATATTTTAAAAAAAAAAAAAAGGCGTGAAAAAATTGCATATGAAAAAGCTAAAATGGGTAGTAATAATAATATAGATAATATTTCTAAAGAAAAAAAAAATAAAGTAAATAAATATGCACAATGTTTTTTAA
This sequence comes from Plasmodium yoelii, assembly GCF_900002385.2. NCBI lineage: Eukaryota > Apicomplexa > Aconoidasida > Haemosporida > Plasmodiidae > Plasmodium > Plasmodium yoelii. The sequence goes on along the minus strand of NC_036186.2, from coordinate 1,799,433 downwards.
TTCTTCAAAATTTATTAGAAGAACAAACATGTGCTGTTGATTTAAGTTGGTCTGATAAATATAATCAACTAATAATTGGAGGATCAAATGGATCTGTTTATATTGTACAGATAGATGTTAGCAAATTAAATTTAGAACCTTTTTATCATAAAGAATATGTACAAATAAATGAAATGTTTGTTAGAAATAAAAGAGATGAAAAAATCAGGATAGAAGATGAAAAGTTAATCATAAAAAATAAAGCAATTAGAGATAAAATTGTAGGAGATAAATTTTTTGATAAAATTGTTCAGAGAAGTTTTGAAAAAAATGGAGATCGAATTGATGGAAAAAAAATTATAGAAAATACTGGGGAAAAAAAAGTAAAAAATAGATTAACACCAAAAATTAAATATTTATATGATGAATATGGAAATATAATTGAAAATTCAAAATCACATGAAATTATTCATATTTTAAAATGTACAATACATTCTTTAAATTATGACATAAATAAATATTCTGATTTTTCTTTTTTTTTATTTAATAAAAAGGAAAACACTAATATATTTTCAAGTTACAAAAAAAACATAAACTATACAAATAACAAAATGAAACAATATAATTCAGATTATTTTGCCAATTCTTATTTTTTTAATTTTTCTTCCTTTTTAAATTATTTTTTATATGTAATTATTAGTTATATTCATACTATTGTTCAAAATTGTGATTTTATTTGGAAAATTATGAAAAAAAAAATATCTAATATTATTGTGTACACACCCTTTACTATTGATTCCATTCTCAGCTTGCTCTTTCGAAACATTTATTATAAAAAAAAATATTTCCTTGAAAATTTTTTACAAAATGAGTATCCCACATTTTTAAGCAGCATTTATGCTTTCCCCCAAAATAATGAGCTTTATCGTGAAATTCTTTATCTTGATACGTTTCAAAATGGACGAAAATATCTCCGAGGATGCTCCTATGATACAAGCAGAGATGCAAGTCGAGATGGAGGTAGGAATGCAAGTAGAAATTCGGATAAAAATACGGATAAAAATACGGATAAAAATGCGGATAAAAATGCGGATAAGAATGCGGGAGGTAATATCGGTGGATGTAGAGATCGAAATGGGGGTGATGGTGGAAATGATGGGGATGGAGATGAAGAAAAAAAACGAAAAGAAGAAAATACACATGAAGGTGATGAATTACCAAATGAAGATAATAAAAATAATAAAACAACAAATAATAACAATACGGATTGTAAACAAACAGTAAAATCAAGTAGCAATACAAATAAAAAAGTACGAAAAAATAGCAAAAATAATATAGATAAACAAGGAAATAATAAAGGGGTAGAAAGTAATAATAATAATAGTAAAAAAAAAAGTTATACAAATATAAATAAAAATAAGTTAACTAATAGTGAAGAAAATATAATTAAAAATTATAATGAAATTATAAATGCACAAAGTTTTGTAATATCACCAAATAATGATCAAATATTTGCAAATTCAAATAATAACCAAGTTAATACAACAATGATAGAAAATGGAAAAAATTATAATCATCCTGAAAATATATCATTGCAAAATATTAAAAATATTAGTGATCAAGTTTATAATATTCATAAAAAACAAAATGATAAATATAATTCCAACACTTCAATTAATGTGGGTGATTCTACTAATTATTTGAATACATATTGTGAAAATTCTAATAATGTATCCAATATGAATTATATATCAATAAATATGAACAATGATCCAAAAAAAATTATAGAAAATATAAATAATATGAATGATCCAAATAATTTTATAGAAAATGTGAATAATAGTAAAAGCTCAAAGTTGAATAAAAATGCATCTCCCAAAAAAAAGGAAAATAAAGAAATGAAAAATGACCCAATCAATGATTCTAAAAAAGAAAAAAAAGAACCCAAAAAAGAAAAAAAAAAAGTGAAGAAACAACAAGAGGTAGAAAATTTAGGTGAAGAAAAAACGGAAGGAACAAAACAGAAAAAAACTGAACCAAAAAAAGAAAAAAAAACTGAACCAAAAAAATATGTTAAAAAAGATTCGAATAAAATAACAAAAGGAGATACAGAAATTACAAACGAAGGTAAAACTGTTAAAGGAGGAAAAGTAGCTAAAGAACCAAAAACTACTAAAGGGGGGAAGGCAGCTAAAGATTTAAACGAGGCAAACAAATCTAACGAGCCAGTTATAGAAAATACACAAAATCAAATAACTGATACAAACGATACAAATCAGCAAATACAAACAAGCACACAAAAAGGATCAAATAAGTCAAATAAAACAACTAAGCTAAATAAGCCAACTAAATCAAACGACCCAACTAAGTCAAACGACCCAACTAAGTTAAGCGACCCAAATGAGGGAAACGACCCAACTAAGTCAAACGACCCAAATGAGGGAAACGAAGAAAATATCAGCACCCCGAAAAAAAGGGAGCCTAGCAAAAACCAGAAAAGAAATTCTAACAAAGGAACAAAAAGAAAAACGGCAAAAAATAATAAAAAAGATGAAAATGGAAATAATTCTGATATTGAATGGGAAAATTTTAACCCACATGCTGAATTATTTTGCCCAATTATAAGAAAAGAAGATAGTGAAGAAGTTGGATATATGACATATAGTTCTCCTGTAAAATTTGGAAAAGAAGCTAATGATTCAAATGATGTGAATAAACAAGGTAAAAATAAAAAAAGAAAAAGTGTAGATAATATAAATAAAAAAAAAGGTAAAAGCAGTAATGAATGTTTATTATTTAATGAAAAAAATGAAAAAAATGAAAAAAAAAAAAATAATAATGAGGGTTTGGATAAAATTGCGAAATCTAATAAACATGAAGGAGAAAAACGAAATAACAAATCAAAGAACGAAAATCATTTTTTAAAAATTGAGGAAACATTTGATAATACAAAAAATAAAAATAAAGAATCTAGAAAAAAAAATATAATTAAAGGAAGCAATGAAATTAATAAAGAATATATTGAAGAGAATAATGATATTATAGAAAAAAATGTAAAAAAAAATAACAAAAGAGTATATGAAAAAATGTATAGTTCTAATAGTGTATTAGATAAACAAAATTATAATTTAAAAAATACACATAACAATTTAAATTTTTCAAATAAATATACAGGAGATAAAATTATGAAACATGAAATAAAAAATAATAGTAATTATCCTCATCTCAATATTAATCCAAGCAACACATTTGGGCAATATAATTATCATAATGAATTTGGAGTTGAAATAGGAAAAAATAAAAATAATATATATTTAGATAATTATGAATTATCACAAATAAATTTAAACAACAAAACGAGTCAAGATTTTTATATTTATAATTCCCATCCTCATTTAGATAAATATTCATCAATAGAAAAAGTCCAATATGAAGGTAACAATTATCACATAAATAAATTAAGGTCAAATGAAAATTATAAAAATTATCAACATTATATAAAACGTGAATATGATACTAATTTAATTGATATTAAAAAAGAAGAATTTGAAAATGGAAGTAGTATGTATAGTCAAGAAGAATATATTGAGCCAGTGGAAAGATATGGATATAATTCGAATGAATTTGATTTTAAAAATAAAAAAAGAAAAATTTATAATAATATGATAAATACAGATATGATAAATAATTTTGATATGAATTATGTAAATGATCCAAATTATATCGATTTTATACGAACTAAAAAATATAATGATCAAATAAATTATATTTCAAAAGGATATGATAAAAGAAATAACAAACAAATAATAATAAAAAATAATGAAGATATTGAAACAATTTATGAAAGCAATCGATATAATATACATGATATATATAGCAATGTGGATGTTATACATAGTAATCGTGAAGAAAAAAAAAAAAAAATTAAAAAAGTTAACATTATTAATGATGTTAAATATGAAAAATATAAAAATAAAGTAATAATTTTTGATAATAGAAAAGAAAACTGTTTAATTTGTTGTATGTGTAGCAATAGTAGTAGTAACAATGTAGAAGGAAAAAAATATTTTTATTTATTGTGGGAAGATGAAATATCAGGAAAAAAAATAAAATATACAATTCATGATAACTATATATTTATAATAAGTTATAAATTCAATATTTTTCTACTTAACATTTTTAACATAAATAGTAAATTGGTTGTTCATGATTATGTATTACCAGATAGATGTATAGTTGATTTTGTTATAATTAAAAGTTTTAGCATTGATGGAAATATTTATACATTTTTTTATGTACATGATAAAAAATATTATTATATTTATCAATTATTAAATTATTCAAGTATTTCTTTGTTATATTCCTTTGAAATTTCGATGTTAGAATCACGAGTTGAATCCATAAATATCAGGATTGTGGAAAAGTTACAAAACGAAGATATCATAAGCAAAAGTTCTAAGAAAGGTTTTAAAAAATACAAACGAATTTTCAAAAATAAAAAGAAAAAAGATTCTATCAATGAAGAGGATATAAAAGATAATCGAGAAAGAAATGAACAAAAAATCAGAATTGAAAATGATAAAGGTGAAAAAGAAAAAAATGAAAGAGATATAGAAAGGGAACGTATATTAAAGGAACTAATACATAGTATCACATTTTATGAAAATTTAAAAGTTAAAAATAAATCAAATAAAAAAAAACATAATAATTTTTTTTCAAAAAAATCAATAAAAAAAAAAAATGAACAATACAATATATCTTATTTTAATCCAAAATGTGCTAATAAATTATTAACTCGTATGCCAAATAAAATACAAAATTTTTCAACTCAACTTGAAAAAAAAAAAAAAAAAAATATTATAAAAAAAAGTAAAGATGAAAAAATAAAAACATATTTTGATAATTTTTTTTCAAATAATATACATGGAAATGATTTGTTATATGATTATATATATAGGAAAGAAAATTTTTATTATAGTTATATGTGTATATATATTTTTTTAAAAAATGGGATGATATTCCTCATACGAAGAAACTTAATGAAAACAGAAGTAGCTAATGAAAATGATTTTCCTGAAACATATACATCTGATGTAATATCAATAAAACCACATATGTTTGAACAAAATGATATTACTTTAATATCTCGATTAGATAATAGTTATTACAACAAATCGCTATATTGTGACATAAATTTTTTATTTAGTAGTAAGGCTGATAATTCTGATGACATAAATAATAAAATTATTTTACCAACTACCAATACATTAAATAGATCTAAACCAAATGAATATTTGAATACAAATCGAAATTTAATTTTGTTCGATAATTTAATAGATATACAACAAAAAGGGATGAGAATTTTTTCATCACAAAGTAAAATATTTAATATATATGATTTTGACGTAACCAAATTAATAGAATCTGAAGAATTTATTGAAGAACATGAAAATTTAGAAGAATCTTTTGAACCCATTGTGAAGAAAGAAAAACCTGATACCGATGATGACGATAATAATAAAAAATTAATTTCACAAAATGAGCATATTATTAAAAAAGAGAAAAATTGTAATATGGAAAATATACATATTAAAAAAGAGCTAAATAAAGTTAGCAAAGATTTTCTTCATGCTATGAGTGTTTCAGAAGAATTAAAAAAAAGTGAAAAAAATTCAGATTCTCATGTAGATACAAATCTTTATGTGAAAACTATAAAATATTTAGAGAATCAAATGAAATATAGTATATTAATTATGAACAAAAAATCATTTTTAAATTATTTATATGCTTATTTTAGCTTTTTAGTAGAATATTTAGATATTACAAGAATTCGACAAAATTTTCATTATTTTATGAAAATAACTTTATATCATTCAAAAAAATATATTTCCAATTTTATATTTTTTGAAATTGATCAAAATACAAATTATGAACCTCATTGGTTAGATACAGATGCATTATTATGCATGAATATTCATTTTTTCTTTTTATCTTTATTTTTATTTTATAATTTTCTATTACCTATATATAAAAGTTTACGACAAAAAAAAAATAAAAATACACACATATATAAATATCATTCTTTTTTTCGTTTTATCAAAGAAATGCATAAATATATGCTTCAAATTGATACAATTTTTCAACGAGCTTTCCATCGATCATTATCTTTGTAGCTCAACTTTATCAAAATGACTCCATATACACATACATATATATTCCCTATATAAATGTGTACATATTTATCCTATTATATTATTTTTTTTTTTGTTATTAAAACTTTTTTTTTTTTTTTTTTTTGAAAAACAAAAAAAAAAAAAAATTAAAACTATCTTGTCATAATATATCAACATCTACCTTATCAGAGTTACTTAATATTTCACTTTCTGATGGTTCTTTTTGAACAAAAGGATCATCATCTATGGTAACTTTATATAGTTCCAGTTTTTTTAAAAAATTTGAATGTATTTTTTGTACTTTTTCTGGGTCCATCATTAATTGTTTGTGTTCATCAGGTGTTTTTTCCCAAATATTTGGATTTAAATATTCCAGACCTACAAATTGAAAAAATTTATGAAACATTAACAAAAAGGTTGATATATTTAACATTTATAAATTGTATTACCATTTTTATTTTATTAACTTTTAAATTTGTGTACCTGGGGCAGGTTTCAAATCTTTATATCCTTCTGAATCAGTTAACTGATTATAAATAGAAGTGAACCGATTTTCTAAAGAAGTATATTCATCTGTGTATTCCTTAATAATTCTTTCTGATTCCTGATGTATTGTTATATCATCATGAATTATTGAACTACCTTTTCGTATTTTTTCAATTGCTATTTCCATATTTATTAAAGCTCTTTTCATAATTCGAGGTTCTACTTTTTTATTCCATGAAAATGTTTTATCTATACCTGTTCCAAATAGTAATGCATTATTTTGTTTATCATAAAATAAAATTTTTGAATTTTCTTTTTTTAACCATATGCCCTTTAAAAATTTCGGTAAATAATTTTGCCTTTTTAAAAAATCATCTTGTGTAGCTAGCGAAGTGTTAAAAATCGTAAAATCATAATTTTTTTCATCTTTAATTGTATATGCATCTTCAATAAATTCACCAGGTGGTAATGATATATAAACAAAATCAGATAAATAATCTTTAAAAAATATATGATCAAAAAATTGTAAAGTATTATCTATTAATATTATATCCTTTTTCTTATTTATATTTATATCTTTTTTATCATAATCAAGTATATCATATATGTTACTATTCTGATTGTTATATTTATTCTTTAAATTTTCTTTAATTTTATCTTTTTTTTTTGTATATAATATTTTATTTCTTTCTACATTACATATATAATCAATATATTCGTTACTATAGTCTACTATTTTTATTTTATATTTTTTTTTATTTCCTTTTTCTTCATTAATATTATAATTAAATGTGTTTCTATTATTATTACTCTTCTTTTCGATTCGAATTTCTTCATTAGATTCTTCCTTCGAACAAAGAATATCTTTATTTGTATATTTCAATTTAATAAATGTATCCAAAATATCGAAATCTACCTTTTCGTGATCCTTTAACGGTTTTTCAGATAAACTTTTATTTTCTAAAAAATCAGGTTTATCTTCCATACTTTCACTTGGATTTAATTTTGTGTCAATTTTATATTTATAATTTAAATATGATTGTGGTTTTGGCATATATCCTTCTGAGTATTTTAGATGTGGAGCAACTTCTCGAATTTCTGATAAAAAAATGCTATCGAAAAAACAACATCTTGTATACGGATCTTTTTCGAGAAACTCACGAGCCTCTTCTTCATCTTTGCAATTAATTATACTTAACTCTGCTAAACAATTTGACCCAAATTTTTCAAAAGGAGTATCGCCAGAAGTGTCACCAGAGGTATCGTCAGAAGTGTCGCCAGAGGTATCGCCAGAAGTATCGCCAGAAGTATCAACCACAACGCAATTGCCATCTTTTCCATTTAAATTATTTTCTTCGTATTTGATATCTTTTATAGTAAGATCATTTTTATCAATTTCGACACTTTTGCATTTATCAAAAATTTTATATTCTTCATGAAATTTGTTTAAAATATTTTTAGTTTGTTTATCTGTTATTGGTAAATATTGATATGTAGATAAAAATAAATCTTTTAAGTTGTCTTTAGGAACTTTTTTTAGGGTTCCTAATTTAAAAATCATACTTGATGTTATATAAAATCTCATATGCTTTTCATAAAGTTCATTGATATCTTTTAATTTATTTTGGTTAAAAAATTTTACAAGCAAATAATTTTTTTGTAAAAATAAATTTGGAAAATTACCAATTAAAAAATGATCATTATTATTTTCATATGAATATAAATATAATTCTTCACATAACCCAAGTTTTATATATGGGTTAGATTCCATAAACATTTTAGCATAGTGTAAATTTAAGGATGTAAAAAAAATTAAATTACCAAATATATTATTATTTTTTTTTAAATTAAATAACATTAAAACTTTTGATGTGTTTTGATATATCCTTGTTGATAATCGTGCCCATGCTAAAAATTCTAATGCAAATTTATGACGTATATTTATATTAAATTTATTGTATATTTTTTTTTCTTCATCATTTTCATAGTTATATTTTTTATCAAAAAAAAGACATACATAAACTTTCCAATTGACTGGAACAGAAGGATATTGTAAATCTTCTTCTCTTATATTTCTTTCCAAGTTTTCAATTTTATTACTTTCATATACTTTTCGAAAATTTTCCATTGTTCCTGTATTATTACTATTTCTTCGAATATTATTATTACCACAATTATCATTGTTATTATATATAGGTAAATATTGATAATATTTATTTACATGTTCAGAATTAAAATCTTGATCATTAAATTTTCTTCCATATGCATAATATTTTTTTCTTTTTGTCTCTTCACTTAAATCATCTTTATCAAAATTATCTTCATCATAATTATAATTATCGTCACTACAACCTATTAATGAATCAAAATAATTATCTTTAATATCATTTTCTATACACCCACTTAAACTTTCTTCCAATTCATGATCTATTGGTTGTTCTTCTTCTCCATAATTCAAGTTATTAAAAATATTTGTTTCCCTTTTTATTTTGGATTTTTTTTTTTTAGTTGAGCTAGCCAAATTGTTACAAATAAAAAAAAATGTTTTTTTTTTTTGTTTTAGCTCATTTCTTTTATTATGATCATAATGGCTATTCCGATTATAGGGATTTTTGTAATTATATTTAACTGTTTTTAATTTTTTATTATTTCTACCAATGTTCACAATATTATTATCTTCACCATTTCCTATAACATAAGGTAAATATCCCTTTCTTATATTTTTAACCAAGTCATTTTGTTTACAACTTTTCCTAAAATTGGCAGTTACACTATTATTGGTCTCCTTTCGGAGTATATTTATTGAGACTACTATTTCCCATTTTATTAAAAACACAATGAAAAAAAGAAATTTAACAAATTTAAGCATGTTCTCACATTTTAACTGTAATTGAAAATCACAAAATACATTTATCTTTCATATTTTTCAGCTATTTTTTTCTTCATTTGTAAAACATTGTATTTATTTCTTTTCATTAATCACATACATATTATATATATAACAAAGTTCCGAAGTATACTTATGTACACATATAAATAAATATAATAATGTGTCAATTATATCAACACATTTTTTTAAACCCAGTTTATCATTTATAGAAGGACTATTATAATTTCTTAAAATCGAAGAGAAACAATAAAAGTAGCGTAAATACCTTTCACTGTCATATAATCACTAAACGAAAAATAGTATAAAAAAATAGTATAAAAAAAATACTAAACAAAAAATATTATACAAAATATTATACAAAATAAATAAAATGGAGAGAACAAAACAAATCAAAATGGAGAGGAAAAAACAAATCAAAACGGATAAAGCATAACATAGTTCTGAAGAAGTATATCATTTGAAAATAGAAATATATGAAATTCTAATAATGGAGATATTTACTCAATTATATTAACACAGACGTATCCATATTAAAATTCATTATAAATAAGAAAAGAGAAATACCATATAGTAAGTGAAAAGAAACAATTGCTTTATCATTGCATTTATACTTTAATCCAATATCCATTGATTTTTTCTCTATTTATAAAACAAAAATAAAGAATAGGGATCTTATATTTAAAAAAAATAAGCTAAAATATGATATCATAATGGAAATAATATATTTCACCCTTATAATAAGTTACATAAACAAAATGTGACATATACATCCATATATACATCCATATATACATATATATATATACATATATATTTGCTTAAAATTTAAGAATAAAATAATAAAAATATTAGTATAACATTTTAATATACTCCTGGAAAGTATATGGTCGGACCATGTGCTGACCTCGAAATGAATCAAAAAAAGAACTTTCAGAAAATATACATATGTGGATAAAAGGAACCAAAAGAAATACAACATGAATTATGATTATAGATAAAACAATACCAGATTTCTTATAAATATAATTGATATTTGGTTTCAATGAATATAATTTGTATACTTTTAGTCACAAATATTTTGCTATTTATAATTATTCCTATTTTTTGATATTATATATACTTATTTATCTAAAATAACAACACATATTGGATAAAGTGTTAGATTTATCGCCCTTATCTGATTTAGTATAAAATGTATGTTTTATTAACATCAAGGGAATAGATAAAAAAATATAATTTAAAACATTTTATTTCTAAAAAAGTGTATATTTATACATCTGCATATACAATTTATCGACAAATACATAATAAGGTTTATAAGTATCAAATCGATTTGAAAATAAAATTGTTTAGTTTTAAAAAAGTGTATTATTTACCTGCACATTGTTAAGGCCATAATAGTTATCATATAATTATTATTCATAATAAATAATTTTTTGCTTATGTTTTTATTTTTTTTGGGAAACTAACAAATATCTCTTAACAACTATTTACAGTAATAAACATTCTTTATTTGATTTATAAACTGAACTTAAATAAATATTAGATAAAAATAAAATAAAAATTATATACATATATATATTATACGAATTGGGACCCTTTCAAAATTTTTTACCCCTAAATTGAAACAATAAAATAATGAAAAACATTCTTAAAACAAAAATTAACGAACAGTTTATTCAAAAATATTTATAATTGGGATAAAGTAAAATAAATGTGATTCAAAAAGGTATTATTTATATTAATACTATTTAAAGATAATTAAATATTTTGAAATATTCTATGAAATTAAAAGAGAAAACCAAAAATAAAAATAAAATAATGTATAACAACTTTGAAACCATTAAGATAAAATAGGAATACTAAATAAAAGAGTGTGTTAACATTTACTGAAATTGCTAGACAAATAAAAATGTATATATTCATATGTATTGTACATTAAATAAACATATATTTATATTTTATATAATAAGAAAATGTAAAACTATAAAAGTGTGTAAATAACGTAAATAATCTTTATTCTCACTTCATAAGTATATGCTTAGCATTCCTGAAAGTTTCCTTATGATTTTTATTTAATATACTTATTTTGAATAATATAAAAAAGAGAAAAAGTAAAAAAAAAATATATAAAGTGCATTATAACCGTTTCTCCTCCTTTATTTCCTTAACAATGAATATATTATGAATTTTAGTTTTGAGTTAAAAAAGGAAAATAAAAACTAAATAGGTAGAAAAGGTAAACTAGCCATTCTTATTGTATTTTTTTAATTTTTTTAATTTTTTTTTTTATTATTGCAATTAGTAAAAATAATAACAAAATAAAAATAGTTTAAACCGTTGTCTTACGTTAGAACCCATGCTTTAATGCACATATAATATTATTTTATATTTAAATATATTTTTTTGTGCATTATATATTATTATATCCTTACACACACTTAGAAAAATACATATTATGTATATTATCCATATACTGGATAGATAAATAAATAATTGTGTAACTTCTTGATCTAATATTTTTTTTTACTAAACATGAATATCCTTTTGAAATATGCTCAACTTAACAAAAACGGAAAAAAACAATTACTAGGAAATTAAAAAAAATAAACGTATTAATTTTTATATTCCATTCATTTAAATTTTTATTTATAAGCACACATTGGTTATATATATATATTATTTTTTTTGTTATTGCTAATTTGTTTTTTCACAACGAATTGGAATCAAATTTTAAGTAATCGTATCATGTATTTTATATTATGTATCTTTTAATCGATTTAATTTAAAATTTGGTGTATCGAATCGTAAAGAAGTAAGAATCGAAAGACAAAATTATTTATAATGAACTAAAGATGATACATTATACTTTTCACCAACATATTTTCGTACTATTTTGTTTTTTTAATAAATTTCAACTATTGTTAATATAAAATAATTTGAACTTGTAAACTTTGCAATTTTTCAACTGACTAGTAATATGTATATAAATATATTATGTGTGTATAAATAATAGCTTGTATATTTTTTTTTTTTTTTTTTTTCCAGCTAGCTATATAAAACAAATCACAATTTTTTATTAAGAAAAAATGAAGATAAGTATCGTGGGATTATCTTTACTTATGATTGCTCTCAGAAGCAAATCTACTAATGCTCATAAAACAAATAATTTGGAAACCAAAATTAATTATGGTATTATAAATAATTATGATGAATTATTAAAAGTAGCAAGATGTCAATATTGCTTAACAGCCCTTGAACCTGTTCCAGAAGAAAAATGTGATGAAATAATGGATGAATGTAGACAATTATTAAGCAATAAAGATCTTGGATTTTTATTAAAAGCCATAACAGATGAGCCTATGTCTGATAACTCTCCATATATTAATGGAAAACATAGTAATACATTAAGAAAAATTATTAAAGTTTTAGAAACACAAAAAAGGCTTATTGATTCAGTAAAAACTATTGTACGTGGTATTAAAAAAAATGGTGGTTCACAATTAAGAAGTAATGGTATCAATAGTCCAGAATTAGCTAAATTAAGTGCAAATATTAAAAATATAAAAAAAGGTTTCCAATTTTTAAATGATAATTACAATACAATTAATAAACACATAAATTTACCAAGTGGTGATATGAACCAAATTTATAACAAAATAGTAAATGCAAATAATTTTGATGGATTATCAAAATCACAAGAAAAATTAAATTCAAATGAAAAAGATGGAAATGTAGGTATTGATGATATTATCAAATCAAGTGTTCAAGATATTTTTGATGAAGGGGAAAATATAATGAATGTAGTTAAAACTGTTTTAGTACAAGAAAGTGATGGAATTGGAAATGAATTAGCAGGACTAATTGAAAAAGGAAAAGAAATTGGAGAACAAATTGTAAATATTGAAGGATTATTATCTCCAAAAAATGGTTTATTTAGTGGTGGTATACCAACATTAGATAAATTGTATGAATTTACAAGTAATTTATCATCTTATGAAGAATTGTTAGTTAAACTTAAAGATTCTGTATTATCAAAATTAAAAGATATATTATTAAGATTGTTGTATAAATCATATATAGCTTATAGAAAAAATAAATCAATTGAATTAGGAGAAGAAGAAATACCAATAGTTAGTGAAGATGAATATTTAGATGAATTAAAAAAAGGTGTAATACAATTAAGTATGAAATTATTATATAGTAAAATTAAAAGATTATTAATTAAAATTAAAAACAAAATATGCCATAAAAATAAAACAGAAAATACAACTGAATCATTACCAGTTGAAACACCAACTTATGATTATGATTATGATGATGATGATGCTGTTGTTGATGATACAGTTGATGATGATGCAGGTGATGATGATTATGATGATGAATCTATTCCATTTAATAAATCTTCATCACATATGAAATTATTCAGAGGTACTCCATCTCCTCAAAAATCTATTGTATCTACTATTAATAAGATGATTAATGAAATCAATTTATATGAACAAGGATTATGTACTGATACATATGTAGATTATGAAAATGAAGATATATTATCTACTGTTGAAGGTATGGATGATACAGAATCTGATGAAGCTGAATTATCAAATGAATCTGTTCAGAAAATTATCAATGAAAACATTGCCACAGAAGCTATTAACGATTTACTTAAAGTCGATGAATCTCCAGTAGAAAAAAAGGAAAATGATTCAGAAAATAAATCAAATAACTCATCCATTGATATTGAAAATGGTGTTAATACTCTTACTATTGTTTCAGAAACTCCTAACATCATAAAAAGAATTGTTATATATGTTATAAGAGAAAAAATATATGATTTGTCAGAAGAATTAGCAGATAATAAATTCGAGAATGAATCCAACGCACCAGAATCTACAAACGACAAAGTCGAGGATGAATCTAAGCCATCAGAATCGACAGGTGACAAAATCGAGGATGAATCCGAAACATCAAAATCGACAGATGACAAAGTCGAAGATGAATCCAAACCATCAGAATCGACAGATGACAAAGTCGAAGATGAATCCAAACCATCAGAATCTACAGAATCTACAGAATCTACAGAAAATATAATCCCAGAAGATACTCCAGCTCCAACTCAAGCATAAGTATACACATAAACATAAGCATACGGATAAGCACAAGCATACGGATAAACATAAGCATACGGATAAGCACAAGCATACGGATAAGCACAAGCATACGGATAAGCACAAGCACGTATTGATGTATAATTTCTTTCAAATTGTTAAAAAAAAAAAAAAATTAAAAGGAAATCACTTGTACCCTTTTTTTTATACTCTTATATAGTATATCGTATAATTTTATATTTTCCGTACTATTTTTTAAAGTTTAATATATTGTTTGTTATTATTTGCTTTAAAGCAAATGGCAACTATTGATTCTTCATTAATTGTTTTTTTATGTTTCGATTTTAAAAAGTAAAAAAATATACGATATACATTATTTTAAATAAACAAATACACGAACATATAGACTTTTTATTTTAAATTAAAATTTCACATGGGACAAAAAAAATAATTAAAAATAAAGTTGTATACACATTTTTTTGTGTATAATAAATAAGTTATTCTCGTATAACAGAATCATTTAAATAATCTTTGATTTTGATACATTTTTGATGAGAATCCATTAAAATATTACCAGTAGGATGTGATAAAGTTAATTTATATTCATACCTTGGTATAAGATGATTAATAGTTGAATGTATTTTTAATGGGGTCAGAAAATTTCCTGACAAATCAGAAGATTTATATGGACCAAAAGAATATCTTTTACATTTTCTTATAGTCATATTATATTTTGAAAAAAGTAAATTTAAATGTGTTTGTGATTTTTCTACATATGTTAATTTAAGCCATTTATATAAAAAATTTGGTTTTATTATTTTTAATTCTAAAGGACGAATAATTATATCACCTATTGTGCAACCTTTTCTTAATAGTTCAATTTTTTCATTAGTTAATTCTTCTTGAGTTTTTATTAAATAAGTTGTCAATATATTATTATTTATATCTTTTAATTTATTTGCAAAATCACCATCATTTGTTAATAATATTATTCCTTCCATATCAGAATCGAGACTATTTACAATAATTAAATGTTCTGGTATATAATTTTCAATTTTATTTTTTTCTTCATATAATATATTTTTTTTTTTTATAAAATCAAAAAGATTAACATTAAGTTTAGATGTGTTTGTACTCAATGTAATCTTTTTTTCATTATCTTGAATCTTTCTTTTGTTCATTTTTGTTTCTGTATAATTTGGAAAATGTATATTTTGATCTATTATATTATTGTTATAATTTCGACTCATTTTGTTATTATTATAAAAATCACTTTTATAAATTAATGTCTTATTATTCATCATATTATTTTCTCCTAGTATTTTTTTCGTATGTTCAGAACTTATTTGTAATTTATCATTTCCATCATTTAATAATATATCTTTTTTTTGGGGATTTATTAATTTTTTTTCTTCATATATATAATTCTGATCTGTATTACAAAAAACATGTTTCGGCTTATATATTCCCCATAATTTTGTTGTTATATCTACATTTATTTCACACCCATTCACTTCTATTTTTGAGTTTACATCAATTACAGTATTTTGTTTAACAATCTGATTATCCACCTAAATTAAAAGGAATATAAAAAATAAAATTGTAAGAATCATGTGATATTATCACTATGTTAAAAAAAAAAAAACATAATATCTTATACTGTTCAATGACATACAAAATATGTCAAATATATATATATATAATAATGTATAGTATTTAAAATAGGAATAAAGCTATGCTAATTATCACCTTAACGTTTCCACTCCTTATCAATTCTTGGGCTTTGTTTCTTGACACCACTGAAGATAGAGATAGTATCTTTGAAAGCCTTAAAAATATACTGAGAAATGGAAATGGAAATGGAAATGAAAATGAAAAGAGAATGAAAATGAAAATGAGAATGAAAATGAGAATGAAAATGAGAATGAAAATGAGAATGAGAATGAAAATGAGAATGAAAATGAGAATGAGAATGAAAATGAGAATGAAAATAAACAAAACATGTGTAGCATATGCACAAATAACAACATGAATAAATGTCACACAAACAAACCAACTAATGGAAACGAGTACTGCTTAATATAAGTAAAATAAACATTAGTTTGTATTCACAAAATGTATTGCTATTTTTATATATACATACGTTTTCTTTAGCTGAACAGAAGGAAACATATTTATTCACATTTTATATATCGCTACTGATACAAAGCAACATCTCTATTATGAAATAATATAGGATTACTCCAAAAAAAATATCATTAATTTTATAGAAAACATTCTCTATAAAATTGAAAATTCACTTTTATTTACACCCATATTAATATTTATTTATATGAGTGTTATTATACTTTTATTAATCTAAACTTCAAAAAATATAAATTTAATTTAACATAAAAAAAAATCCATGTATATATGTGTTTAACAAAAAATGTACCCTAAAAATTAAAACCAATAAAGTAGAACAATTTCGAATCTAAAAAAAATTAACATGCATAATTACAAAAATATACATACATAATATTATACGTTATATACATTCTACAACAAACAAAATTTAGCCTAGTAATATAATAACCCGAATTTATTAAAATATAAATATTACATATACATACAATTCTCCATAAGTAATAAATAATTAATACTAAATATTTATACAAAAGTATGAATGGTAAAAATATATATACATACATATATAATAATAAGAAATGGAAACAATCCGAATATACATACTTGCATCATAGTCCTGAGTTTACTAAAATAGTTAATACTATTGAATAGTATAATTTAAAAAAAAAAAAAATGTAATATATTATGATTTGGTTGTTTTGTTCAAATAAGAAAAGTTATAATTTATTCCATAAAATGATGATAAAGAATATTTAGTTTTTTTTTTTTAATACAACAATAATGTTTTATATATAACCATATAGTATACATCAAATTGACACCTTTAAATTAGATAAATTTGATTGTGTGAATGAAATAAAAGGAAAATATAATAAAAAAGAGGAAAAAAAAAAACATAAGGATACACTGTTGTGTGTAAAATAAAATTCAAAGGTGTATTACAAAAAAAAGAAAGAAAGGATATAAAATGAAATAAAAGTTACGCTATTAATAAGATTGATTTTATTCCCACGTTTACAACTTATACATTATTTTGAAATATATTTTTCTGATTTTATAAATTTCTTCATTTATATCGAGTTTTTTCTCATTTTGCAAAATTTTAATTATCTATATCTTATAAATAGTTATAAGAAAATTATATTTTTTAGCATTGAATTATTTTACATATGTATGTATTCCCTAATTAATAATATTTCCATGTTATAACATTTTTATTAAATTTCCAATATAATTTGATTAACTATTCCAATGATATCATTTTTTTCATTTTTCCTTCACATCCTTTTCGATTAACACACATTCTATATACACGTGGGGTTTAAGTTAAAATATATTTGAATAATATGAATCGTTTTTTTTTATTTCCAAACACTTTTATGTATCATATCTTCTTCAGATTCTTCTAAAATTACATTGAATTTACTTTTATACAACTTAAACAGATAGTAATAATAATTTTTAATAATATGTGTTTTGTATTCATAAGGTATATTTTTTAATTTTTTTTTTTTTTTTTTTTCTATACTATTTATATTACAATTATTTTGTTCTATTAAATATGAACATACATAAATATTAAATAGTGCTTGTAAATATCTTGTTGATAACATATCCCATAATGGATTTCGATTAAAACTATTATTTTTTTTTATATTATTGTTTTCATTTATTTTATTTATACTATCTATTCTACTTTGTTTGGATTCTTCATAAGTATATAAATCAGAGTTATCATTAAAAATAAAAAACATTTCATTAAATAAATTATCTGTTTCTTTGGTTTGTATTTTTTCATCATCTGATGTGTCATATATATTTTTTTTTTCACTTTTTAAAGTTATATTAGAAATATTTTCTGTACATATCTGTGATTCGTTTTGTTTATCTATGTTTGTTGTTTTATTTTCATTTATATTATTTTTAATGGATGTATCTTCATCACCATCACTCAAATAATCTATCTCCTTTTTGATAGTTTTGGTAATTTCATTTGTTTGAACTTGTTCAATTTGACAAATTTTATTATCTTTAACTTTACTAGAATATCCACAATTTAATAAAATATTTTTTTTCATAATTCCTTTTTTAAAAACATCATGATCCAAATGTTTTTTAATAATGTCATGTATTTTATTTTGATTTTTATTAGGATTATAACTGTTAATAATTTTATAAAAATTAGCATAAGTTGATAAAGTTATATCTCTTTTTTTAATACATAATGGGCGTCGATCAAAAGCGAATGAATTTATTGCTTCACATAAATAAATTTGAACTTGTTTATTTTTCATATTATTTTTATTATAATTATGATATATACATTTATCATTACACATACTATCCTTTTTATTAACAATTTTTAAAATTTTATCAACGACCATATTTATATTCATATTATTAATAACTTCATTTCCATTACATATATTCGAAAAATAATCCTCAATATTATTTTCATCTCTTTGGCTAGTTAAATGATAATTTTTTTTATTAACATTCATTCGAATAGTGCTACTACTGTTATTATTGGCATGTGTATTAGTACCAAGTTTAAATCCAATTCTATGGTTTATATTTACAATTCTACATATTTGAAAATTCATGTTTTTTGTTTCTTCTACTTCTTTTTCGTTAAAATAATTTGATCTCATTTCATTTGAAACACCACTCACATTATCACTAACAATATTTTTTTCATTATTAATTCCCTTTTCTTTGTCAGAATAAATATTTTGAATTATTTCACATTTTTGATCGTTATTTTCGTTTAAAGCTTTATTTTCACTTTTTTTTAATTGTGTAGGATCATTTTCTTTTTCCCTTGATTGTGTTAAGAAAAAAACTATTGACAAATTAACATTTTTATTATAATTAATATAGTTAATAATATTTTCTTGATTTTTTTTACTTTTTAAATTAACTAATGGTTTAAAAAAAGGTATAAAACCGTCATAATAAATATCATAAATTATTATATTCTTAATATATTTATCCTGTTTTAAACAATAATATATAAAAAACTCATGTTCTAAATTTTTTGTACATATAGTTATAACATTTTTTTTATTATTATAATATATATCTGTATTTGAAGGAAGTTTTAAATTTGTACATACATATGTTAAATTTTCAACTTTTCTATTCAAAATAACTATAATATAACTATATGGTACATATAATAATCCACAACATGAATTATTATTACATGTATTCGATTTATTTGTTAATACTTTATATAAACATTTATTAAAATATGTTTTCAGCATATCCTCATCTTCCTTAGTTAAAGATGTAATAGGTTCTTTTGTCATTTTTTCACTTTTAATTGTTTCATTTGTTTGATCTTCATTCTTAACTTCGCTTTTCACTCCATTTTTAATATCTTTATAGCTATCATTATTGTCATTATCATTATTATTATCATCATTATTATTGTCATTATTATTATTGTCATTATTATTATCATTATTATTTAATTTTCGTTCCAATGGATAAGTATAATAATTTTTTATTTTATCGTAATATCTTTCAAAAAAATATAATTCAAAAAATGCCTTTGCATAAAGTTTTAACTCAACTGCATAAGATGACACTTCTCCAATAGATATTTTGTTCATGTTGTTAATTTTGCTATTTTTATTTTCACTTGTAATATTCATTTTATCCTGTTTCGTATTTATATCTTCTTCTTTTATTTCTATATTTGTATTACAATTATTTTTTTCGTCAAAATTAGTAGTTTTTTCATGTTTTATATTATCACATTTTTCAGTTTGTGTATCATTGTTAAAGGAACAATTGAAAAGGCAAGGATATTGCATATATAAATTTTGAAAATACTGTTCTTTTAAAATTTTATTAGTACATTTACACACAGGAGGATTATAAAATAAATATACATTTTTATCATTTTTTTTGTATATATCATAAATATATTTAAACTGTTTTTCAAAACATACCATATCTGGTGATACATTTGATATTTCACTTGTGTCAGAATGATATGAAGAACTTGTATAATTATTTGATTCTAATTCATCTGAAAAAATGTTCATATTATTATTTAATAACTGTGAAGTATACAAAAAATTGCATGCTTCTGCTTCTTTTTTTATTATATTATCATGACATATATTATTATTTACATTGTTCAATAATTTATTGTTATTTTCCTTTTCTTTGCATGTATTCAAGTTTTTATTTTCGTTATCATCATGTAATGACAATTCCTTTGACTCATTTTTCACAATATATTTTACATCTACTTTTGTATTTTTTTTTTCCACATTATTCGTTTCAGCACTTTCTCCACGCCTCTTTTTAATAGGCGCATTAATACTACTTGTATTGGCACATCTTTTATTTTTTAATTTTAAACTACTAGGGTCATTATTTTTATTCTTGTATTCAGATGACGAATCATTTGAATTAATCGTTTCCTTTTTTATTTTTTTCTCTTTTTTTCGTTCAGATATATTACATTTAAATTTCTTTTCCTTTTTATATATAGTATTTATAAAGTTGTCATATCCCAAGAATGTATTAAATTTATCGTTTAAGTAATAACTAAGTTTATTACCACCTTTTATTTTACTTTTTCTTTTGTTAGTTAGATATTTTTTTTCAAATAATAATTTATCAATTATTAATTCTTGTCCTATTAAGAAGTTCGAAATGTCGTTGGTGTTCTGTAATAAAAGTAAAATATTAGAATATGTGATTTTTTATTAGTTATAAATGTTTGACATATATGTATAAGTATATTTCTTTATATGTACAAAAACAAATCTCTTTTTTTCTACTTGTATTTTTTTACTTGTATTTTTTTTACTTGTATTTTTTTTACTTTTATTTTTTCTACTTTTATTTTTCCTACTTCGTACTTATCCATGTGATAAATCTGAAAAACTATTTTCCGGATGAATGCATTTAAATATTTATATATATATATTCTTTTCTAGCTATCTTTTTAATAATTTATTCCCAAGTTCCATGAGTTCTTATTTTCATCTTTTGATAAAAAAACTGTTTTTTTTTATTTTTTTTATCAAAATATGCATCTAAAACTAAGGTGATTTAAATAATGTAAAAAAATGATATAAAACAAGGTTAAAAAATGTATTTATATATAACGCTATGATACAATAAGTCATGTTATTCTATAATATGTTGTAAATCTTTATTATATAAAACTTTATTCAAATAATTTTTACCTAAATTTTATAAATAAAAAAATACTAAAAGCGAAATTCACATATATATGTTTACATTCAGGTAGCACCTATTATAAAAAATATATATACTATATATATGTACTTACATTATCGACAAAAAATTATATTTTCAAATATGTAAAAAATATTTTTAAAAATATCTAATGCGCTCATAGTTTCGTTTTATACATTTTTTTTTATTCTTGCAGTTAATATATATGAATAAAGAAAATGTTTATGAATTATTAATTAATATTAAAAGAAAAAAAATGAAAATGTCATTATAACATATGTAATATCTAAGTATGTATGTTATATTTCCATTTTGCTTATGTAAACACTCATAAACAAAGAGTCATATTACTATATCTCAAAAGGGGCGGGTTCATCAATTGAGTAAGGCTATCTATAAATTAAAATTATTAGATATATACTATATTATGTATCGATTTTTATAAATGTTTATCATATATTATAGTTAATAAGTTGGCATACATCATATATATGTACGCTAAAATTAACCATTCAGAAAAATTAAGTTTAAAAAACAGCAAAAAGAAATTGAACTATGAAAATGAGATTTGAAAATCACATACCATTATAATACGTGTTTAACTTAAGAATGTATGTTGCCACATCGCCAAATTAAAAATAAAATAAATAGTATAAAATAAAAATGTTAAGCATAAAATGGGAAAAATTATGTTTAATAAAATAAACAACATTTTATTATGAAACCAAAACAAATTAAACTAGAAGAATTTATATTAGCATGCACAAATATGTAAATATTATGTACCACGGGCAAGTATACATACTACATACATGTGTATGTGTGTGTGTATGGAACGATATGCACATATATATCATAGATATTTTTCGCATTCATTCCAAAAATTAAGTGCATTTATATTTTCATAATATGTAAATAACAATATTAATATTAATATATATATATATATATATATGATAAAATGTGTAATAACAAGAAGAAAAAATAGAGAATGAAGCAAAACTATTTCATATAATATCGTGGGTAACGATATCTGAGTATATATAATAATGATAGAGTATAATAAATGCCACATTAATGAAATATTTTATGTCATAAATAAGCCATTTAATAAACAGAAAAAAAAATATATATATAATAATAACAATTAAATGGCAGAAAGGGAAATAAAGGGGAAAGAATCAAAATAATTTTCTGTATTCCCCATATTTTTTCATATTATCTGCAAGAATATAATTTTCTATCATATATATCATCACCGTTGTTATGAACTAAATTTTTCAAGGTATAAATATTTCGATTTTTCATAACATAGTCATTTTCTTCGCCGTCATTCTCTCTTTTGGAATTATAAGAAGCTCTTTTTGCTTGATCATTCATACAAACTGTTAAACTTTTGTTACGTCGGCTTGTGTCATTTGTTTTTCCTATGTTTTCGCACCTATTATAAAAAAATGTGGTAATATTAAAAATTACAATAACATTGGTAAATCATATGAAGAACATATAATTAATTAATGCATGAAACACACAAAAAATATACATATATATATATATATATATATATATATATATATATATATATATATGTTTTTAACATACCTTTCATATCTCTGCATATTTGAATAGTTATAATTATTACTATGTTTAATTAGTTCGTAAATCTCCTTTTCTTTCTCCAAAAGTAATTTTCTTTTTTCGAGTAAATATTCTCTATCTTTTTCAAGGTTTTTATAACTTCTACTTTCATCAGCATTTTGCTTGTTATAGGATTCATCTTCAAACATTTGCATACTTGATTTACGTCTGTTGATATTGTTATTTACATGAGGTATAGCACTAACACTTCTTCTAGCATTATCATTAAAATATACATTTGATATTCTGCTACTTCTGCAGGTTCTTTCACCGCTATTATAATTATTTATATGAGTATTACTACTATTGTTGTTGATACTATTGCTTCCATTACTACTTATATTATTCCCGATATTACTGCTTACATTATTGCTTACATTATTGTTGATATTAGCACTTATATTATTGCTAATGTTACTTTTTTTATTATCGTTATAATTCATTTCATAAGGGGGTGTTCTGTAACCAGGATCGATATCTTCATTATATCTGCTATGATTTTGTGTATTTTTTGACATATTTATTTGATATTTATTATTATTATTTTCATTTTTAAATTTAACATTATCTACGCAATTATTACTATATTGACTTATAGTACTGTTATTATTATAACCGCTGTAGCAATCGGAAGCAACATAATTATTATTAATACGAGTGCCATTACTATTATAACTATGTATATTTTTATTTGATAAAGTTCCACTTCCTGTATTATTTTTTATATATGTATTCATGCCGCATTTATCATATGCATCTTCATAATTATTTTTTTTTCTATTATCATATATATATTCTTTATAATTATTTATATGATCATATGTTTCTTTAATTCGGGAATAACTATTATTGCTACATGTTTGATTCTTTGGCTGCGTTCTTCCATTTTTAACAGAATCAACACGAGTACTACTATTACTGGGTTCCCTTTCTTTATAAAAATATTTTTCTCTTCTATTTTTTTCCATCATCGCCCGTTCAATTTTCTGTTGCATTTTTTCTCTATCAAGGCGTTCTATCCTTTCCTTTTCTATTCTTTGCATCCGTTCCCGTTCCAATCGCTCTCTTTCCACTCTTCCTGCACGTTCCTTTTCGACTCGTTCTCTCTCAATACGTTCTCTCTCAATACGTTCCCTTTCAATTCGTTCTCTTTCAATTCGTTCCCTCTCAATTCTTTCCCTTTCAATTCTTTCCCTCTCTAATCGATCTTTTTTATCGCGTTCAATCCTTTCCATTCTTTCCCTTTCAATTTGTTTTTTTTCCAATATTTTTATTTCCATAGCCTTCCTTTGCGCAGTTTCCTTCTCTATTCGATTTCTCTCTAATTTTTCTCTCTCTAATATTTCTCTTTGCATTTTTTCTTTTTCAATATCATATATCTTTATTTTATCATCTTTATTTATATATTTTCCATTTATGGTATGAGAGTTAATATTGGATTCTTTATTATATTTAAAATTATCCTTATTTAATGTGTTACTAACTTGCCTACTCACACAACTCGATGGTCGTTCATGCTCATTTGTTCTTTTATTTATTAAAGCATTTTGAGAAGAAATATAACTTTTTGGCTCGATAGATTTACAATTATTTGTATTACTTAATTCTGTACAACTGTTATCCCTCCTATTACCAACAGAAGGTGTAACATTTTTTATTATTTGATATCCTAAGCATTGTAAAGCGCTAGGCCTTTCCTTTGCAGATAAATTTAACAAATTTTTAATTAACAAATTTAATTCTTTGGATTTACCTTTTATTGGTAATTCTGGCCCCTTTTTTAACTCTGATATTAACTGAGCAAAATTATTTGCTTTGTGAAAAGGCGTTTTACCTGAACATAATTCATATATAATACATCCCAGAGCCCACATATCACTTTTATCATCATAACTTTTTGTTTCATGTAATAATAACTCGGGGGACCAATAATATGGAGTGCCAACACACGAATGTGCCATACTTTCTATACCTATATTTTTGCTTAATCCAAAATCACCAATTTTTGCAATAGGTTTACTGTTTAAATTATTAGCTTGCGCAGTTATTTTTCCTATATGACGTATTCCTGTTGATAAAAAAATATTTTGTGGTTTTAAATCGCGATGCAAAACTCTTTCTCCATTTGGCCCATCTTTTAAATTATGACAATATGCTAAAGCATGCAATAATTGCCGTGTTATATCTACAATAGCATGCTCTTCTATTTTTCCAAACATTTTATAACATTTTTGAATATTTCGTGATAAATCGCCAGCATCACAAAATTCCATTAATATATATAATTTTTGATTTGCTTTATTTAAAAACCTATCAATATATCTAACAATATTTTTATGTTTTAATTCTCTCATCACATTTACTTCAATAACTAATTGCGATTTTTCCCTCTCTTTTAAGCCTCTATATGATATCGCTTTCCAACAAAAAAACTCTTGTGTCCTCTTGTGCTTCACTAAAAATACTTCACCAAACCTTCCATTTCCAATCTTTTTTATTACTTCATATTCATTTAAACGATTTTCTCCATCGTCATATTTACTTGGCATTTTAATAATTTTTTTTTCACACACACGCATATATATATGTATCGTAAATTATAGAAATAAATTAAATATTAATATACCATTACAAGTATGCATACATACATTAAAAAAACAACAAAAAAATATACGTTTTATTTTTTAAAAGACAATTTTTTTTAAATATTATATTAATTAAAATGAAATAAAGCTATATATATATATATATATATATATAAATGTTTAACAAATATAGTCAAAAACATATAACTCGTGAAAGATGGTATAACTTGGCTCAATTATAAATACATAATATTATGTACACATTTGGGACAAATGTTTAAATAAGGGGTTTTATGATTTAATATGATTACTTTTATCTTCTCTCAAATTTGTTCTTAATCATTTTTTATCTTTCGAAAATTTTTGGTTATTTTTTGGAATATTATGCTTTATTAAGTTTTATTCATACTTTTTTTTAATTTTTCACTATTATTTGTTTTTTACGAATTATTCCAAGCACATGGTCATAATAGTGTATCAATCGTGTGTTATGTCCCATATAGTAATGAAGATTGATTAAATAACTTTGTTGTTTATGCCTTATACTGTATTTTTTATGTTAATTTTCATCATCTTTTGGGGAAACCTGTATATTTTTTTTTTTAAACTGAATAAAAAAATATATTTGTAATATTATTTTCCCTTAAAATAAAATACTTTGTGTAAAAAACAATTCGTTATATACAAAAATAAATATTTTAAAACTCTAAAAATGTTTACGCCACTTTAATGATATGCATTATTAAGAAAAGCTAAAATGAGTTAAAAAAAAGTGTATTATAGTTGTTTGTTTAAAATATAGCTAGATTTTTTTTTTCTCTATCTCGCTTTTTAAGAATAAATGAAATATATTAACTAAATTTAAAAAAGTATATAAAAATATATATAATAATTCTATGGCTTTTATTAAAAATGTATAAAATGAGAAAATGAGAGTAAATTAATTTATAAATTTAGTATATATTTTATTTAATTTTTAATTTATTTTTTATGTCTAACTTCTTGCACACTTGTGCAAAAAAAATTAAAAAATATTAAAACATTCAAGCAAGGTAAAACACTGAAAGTTAACGTGAGTATATAAAATGACAATGTAAAATTATGAAATGTCATGTAAAATGTGAAATATTAATATAAAATTATGATATGTTAATGCAAAATTATGAAATATAATGTTAAATTATGAACAGTCAGGAAAAAAGATGTAATATATACAAAAAAGTGTGTGCCTTATTTGACATTGCTTAAATTACACTATATAGGAATTTTAATGTAAACTAAATTGTTACATTCATATGTAAAACGCATTATTTTATTTATTTATTTTAAATAAAAGGTATAGAATATAATATTATACGAATAAATAAATCCGTAAAATATGATTCCTAAATAAATATTGAATTTCTTTCCCAACATCATAAATAAGGCATTCAATTATGGTATGCATGTATGTATATATATACATACATATATTTTACACATTTATTAAAAATTATGAAAATATGCTGAATATGGTAAAAATAAATTTAAAAAAAAAAGTATACTTAAACATGCTGCACATGCATATAGTTTATATTAAGCAAATAACATATCAGTATATTATAAATACTAAAATGATACAAAAAAAATTATAGTCAGGTAACAAATAAGTATATGCCTTAAGCATATATAACAAAAAGCTTAATTATTTCAGTACTCTCCTTAGGGGTGTTTGTATATGTGTTTTTATACGTGTTTTTATTTAAATACATGTCAAAGGTATTTATAGTTTGCCCAAGATAACAATTCTTTTCTTTTTTTCTTAAAAATATTTTTATTATATAAAAGTATAAGAAAATCATATAGCTTGCTCAGGTGTTTCATATATGCATTGTTATTATAATATATGTGATTATAAATGTTAATAGTATATGGTGATTTGCTTTTTAAAAGTGGTAAGCTACAATGTTGCATGTGTGGAGGAAAAAACATTAACATAGAGTTTATAACAACATTAATTTTCTTTTTGTGGTCATTTGCCAATTTATCAACACTATTACACAGTTTTGACAATAGCATGATAGTAAAATGATTATCAACATATCTTAACAAATGCATTTGTAGTAAATTATTTATATTTTGCTCTGCTGAATTATTTTGTATGCTATTCTCAATGTCATTAAGTAAATTTATATAAACATTATTAAAAATATCCCCTCTTTTTGAAAGTTCAAGTATTTTATTTTTTATCCATTTTATATGCATTATTTTGCTTGCATTATTTTGTTCATTTATTATATTTTTTGATTGTTCTGTGTTTTGTTGTTCAATTGGTTGCTTCATTTTATCTATTTTATTCACGTCAGTTTTATTACTCTCTAAATCAAACTCAATTTTAAGATTTTGAGAGTCTTGAAAATATAAATGATCATAATAATCAAAATTATCGGTATTATTGCTTTTGTAATACAAATGTATGAAATAAATATATTTTAAATAAGGAAAATTAAAAAAATTCAGAGAATATATTGCTTTAAAAAATATTATCTTATAATGTACATCTAAGTTGTATATAGTATCTATAAATACATATTTTTTAACACTTTTTAACAAATTATTTCTGTAAACAGTAAAATTGTGAATATCAGATTTTTCATTGTCAATATTTTTGTAAAAAATGTTATGTATTTCAATTTTATTATAATGGCTCTTAAACATATCTATAACACTAAATTTTATATTATTATTTACTTCCATATCTTCATTAATTGTTTCATCACCATGTGGTAAGGAAGGTAACTTTTCTTTTCCAAATGTGTTTACACCATATAACTTTATTTCATTTTTGTAATTGTTAACGATATCGTCTGGATTTAATTTTTCTGTGGGAATATCCCCATTTGGGGAAATAAAAAAATGTGGGGAGATAGGATGAAATATATTTGACAAAATATACAAAAACAAGCACATCAATTTATGATCATTTAAATCATTATCTATGTAAATAAAGTTTTTAAAAGAATTATCGATTAAATTAACATATCGCTCTTCTTTTTTTTTAACTTCTTTTTCGTTTATAGTCTCGGGTGCATGTGATTTTTTAATATTTTTTTTAATATCGATTTTTTCAATAAATGCTTCTATTAATATGAATAAGTTTTCTCCAATATTTAAAAGTTGATGTTTATTGTGTTTTAATTTTCCAGATTCGTTTTTGTAATAATTATGTGTAATTTCGTTAATAGTCAAATTATGAATAAACTGTGATAAAACTAATAAAATTTTTATCAGATGATTTTTATTTATATAATCTATGTTAGAAGAAATAAATTTGGAAAAATAGTTGTATATATGAAATATCCCATAAAATTGGTTATTATAGTATTCATTATAACTGTTAATTTGTTTAATTCCTTTTTTTTCTTCATTTTTATTCACACCATTTATATAAATATTTTCTTCCTTAAATAAGGTATTATTGTCATCATATGTATAATTTTCATTGAGTTTAAATGTGTTATTCTTTTGATTCAATGTGTTATAAGTAGATAAGTGGGAAAACTCAAAGCTTCCTTTCTCCAAATGAGTATTTTGTTTATCACCATTGTTATTTTGATCTTTAATATCAAAGAAAGGACTATTTTTTATTACTAAAAAATTATAATTTTCAAATAAATAATAAGAATAAATAACATGGATAATACTATTTACATTTATATTAATAAAATAATTTTTGGAAAAAATATAGTTCTTATAAAAGTATGAGAAAAAGTTCGAAGATATATCTAAATAGTATAAATCATTATATGTTAATATATATAAAAAAGATACCACTTCATCTGCAACAAACTTTTCTTTCTCTTTTAAAAGGTCTTTCAATATTTTTTTATATATTATACGATCACTTTTAACCTTTTTTTGTTCTATGCATTTTAATTTATGCAAATTGTGCTTTATTTCATTACTTAGGAAACTTAACTCTTCATTTTTATCCACGCTATACTTTTCATCTTTGTTAATAAATGTTTGTAATCGCCGTTTTGGGAATATGTTTTTTACTAAGTTTAACTTAATTATTCGTTTTATCATTTAAATGATATACCTATAATTATAAAAATGTTCCAGGAAAAAAAGAGAGAAAACAAGAGAGAAAAAAAGAGGGAAAAAACGAGAGAAAAAAATTATTCGATAGGCTCTATTAACAGTTTCACACTTCTAAATATGATCGATGTTGTTACTATTTTTATACATTTTAGTTACACGTGTTGAATATGCTATAACAATCATTTCTTACGATTTTTGACCTATTTAAATTATTCTTCTGTTTTTGTGTTATCTTGTGAAGATATATACATTATTTTTTATATTTAAAATTTCATCATAGGATAATAAAAGAGATAAACATGAATATTCCTTTTTATTTTTATCTCTTTTATTATTTTTACATCAAAGGTACCAAGTTGATTATAGTTATATAAATTCAAAATGAGAAATGGAGAAAACATGTATAATTTTTAAAAAATTTTCGAAAAATAAATTATTATATTTAAAAGATAAGAAAGTTAATTAAAACAAAAAAAAAGAAAAATGTATTGTAAATTAAAGTTAAAATAAATGCCCCCAAAATTAAAACAGTTATTGTGGAAAAGCGATTACGGTGCAATTTTTGTGTACGCCGCAAATCGTGTCCATATTATATGAAGATAATAGAGAAAATAAAATAAAAATTTACTAAATGATAAATCTAAAATATTAAAATGTTAAATAATTCTTATATAATAGAATTTTTACGAAAATTAATAAAATTCACATAAAAGTGGAAAATATAATTGAAGTTTCGTGTAAAAAGCCATAGATCCATGCATATGTATATAAATATATATAGCTAAAGAATCTATACACTGGGATGTTAATACAAATCTGATTGGAAGACAGTTTTAAATAACTTTATTTCTGGATATAGAAAGGTATAAGTTTTTTTATGCATCATTAAATTAAGTATACAAAACTACAAATATATAAGCTGTGTATTCATATCCATTACACAAAAAAAAAATAAATACAGACATATGAATCTCTAATAAAAAATTCAACATGAAAATTGATCATGATTTAATTAAAAAAAAAAGTGAACATAATGAAGGTCTTATGGAGGATCTAGAAGAAATATCTTTACATCAGTTACAGATTAAAAAAATAGAATTCATTAATATTCATTGTAGAAACTTAAAGATATTATTGTTGCAAAATAATTTAATCGAAAAAATTGAAAACTTAAATCAGTTGAAAAAACTAGAATATTTAAATTTGGCTTTAAACAATATCACAGTTATTGAAAATTTGGAAAAATGTGAATCATTAAAAAAGGTATAATAATAAAAGAAAAATAATTCTTCTACACACTTATAACAATCGAACATAGTTGTTTATCATATAATTTCAATGGTCCTGTTTTTTATTTCTCCCTTTTTTTTTTTTCTTTGTTCCATTTTCATTTCTCAGATCGATTTAACCTTAAATTTTATTGACATTAATACTATTGAAAAATCCATAAATAATCTAAAAAAAAATGAAAATCTTAAGGAATTATATTTGATGGGAAACCCATGCTCTAGTTGGAAACATTTCAAACATTTTATTATATTTCATTTAGAGCATCTTGAAGTGTTAGATGGTTGTGATATTTTAGTATCTGACAAAATAAAATCGAAACAAACAATTGCAATAATATTAAAATCTTTAGAAGAAGAAAAAAATAAAAATGACCCAAATAAAAGTGAACAGTATGATTCAATTAATAATAGAAAAAAAATATATGAAGAAATAGAGGAAGAAGAGATAAAAAATGAGGCAAAAAACCAGGAAACAAACAAAAAGGAAAAGGAAATTTTGTCAGTATATACTGATGATGGACATATTCGCCAATGTAATGAAGGTTCGTTCGAATATTATATTCCAATAAAAATTATAACACATGTTTAAACGAATATAAGTAATATTACTATTGTATCTATATATATATATATATATATATATTTTTTTTTTGTATACATATTGATAAAGTTGTTACTAGAAATGTCCAAAAGTTTATGAAGTGAACACAAATCAATTGAAAAAATAAAAAGTGTTGCTTCTATTCTTTGACTTTATTTTTCAGGTCATTATAAATTCATGTTTGATGAATATTCAAGTAATAAATATACATTTTTGAAAGTATACTTGCCAAAATATTTGTGTAATTCCTTAATTGAAGTTGATATAAATGTAAATTATGTAAGGTGTTTAATAAAAAAAAAGTTATTTCAAATAAAATTAAACGATCCAATTTTAACTGATTGTAGTAAAATATATCGAAAAAAATATACTGGTGAGTTAAGCATTAAAATGAAAAAAAAATATTATAAAAAAAATACAATCTTTGAAAACGAATATATCAAAGATGAACAAATATATAATAGTGATGCTACTGAAGTCTATTTAGAATCATCAGATACTTCATCATGTTCTTCAGATGATTCATCGATTTCATTTTTTAAAAACAAAAAACAAACTTTTAAAAAGAAAGTAAATGATAATTCAATTAAATACAAGTTAACTGATCCAAATGAAAATAAAGAAAATTTTTACATTCGAGAAAAGCAAACTACTTATGCTCAATCTATAATCAATCAATTGCCATCTCTCGAAAAAATACCCAAACCAATCTCATAAAATATGTCGAAATCAACAAAATCCAAAGATAAACCAACTCTCGTAAGTAAATATAAACATGTGTTGAAACATTGCAATCGTAAATTATATAATTTTTTTTTGATAACTTATAATCATATTAAAAGGAACCTTTTTATTATATGTTTTTTCATTCAATCAACTTAAATTTGAGAGCTTCATGTTTTTTCAATACGGTACTTTCTTTGTCATTCTCTAATATTGCTTCAGCATTTTCAAATGCCTTTAAAATTTTAGGGGATAATTGCTCTAAATGTAAAATTTCATCATAAGTAAAACTCTCTAACAATGTATGACACTTAGCTTTTGATATGACTACACAAGGGGTAATAATAGAATTATTTTTGATAACACATTTTGTTTTTTTCATATTTTTCACAGTTGATATAAAATTATTTCTTAACGTCCCATTACATACAAATACTAATTTATCACTATCATCAGTCAATTTTATAATATTACTCCTTTCTCTTGGTGGATAAGTAAATGAAAGAATTTTTTTCCTTCCTCTTCTATTTTTTATCCATGACCATCCAGCTTTTTTTGAGAAATTTCGAATATATGTATTAAACATTGTTAATTCTTATTGTTATTCTATACTTTTCAAAAAAAAAATATATATTTATGCCATTTTCAAAATTATTATTATAAAGCATTCATATTATATATATATATTTTTTTTAGTTATACATATTTATTAAAATATCATTATTATATTCGACCATCTATTAAATATATATTTCTATATATGTATAATGGCGAAGAAATAACGATCGAATTTTTCATATAGTTAGATTAATAATAAAGCACACACAAAAAATATTAAAAAATAACACTAAGGGATAAAAATGCAAAACCATATAAAGTTCTATGCTTCCTCCCAAAAAAAAAACAACATTTAATTACACTAGTAGTATATTAAATGTTAAAATTTCAAAAAAAATTAAAGAGATGTAAATAAAACGAAAATGTATAATAAAAAGAATTATTTTTTTTTGTTATTTATTTGGGTGTTTTAAAAAAAAGATTCATTAGGCATAAGAAATCTCCATTTTCCAAGAGGTAAATTGTTGAGGTGTATTTTCCCTATACGTATCCTGTGTAATGATCGTATTTTAATATTTGACAATAAACATATTTTTCTAATTATTTTATGAAAACCTTGATATAGTTTAAATATAAGAGTAAAACTATCTACATATTGTATATGACATTTATATATTAATTTACCATCAACAAATAAATTATCTTTTAACATTTTTAAATGACATTCATTTATTTCATTAAATGTTGTAATAATATATTCCTTTTCAACTTGGTATTTATATTTATTTAACAAATAGCTACTAGCTATAGAATCTTGTGTATAAATTAGTAATCCGCTTGAATTAGCATCTAATCGACCACATACATATAAATTATTTACTTTTTCTATATTTATATTTTTATAAATAAAATAACTCATACATTTGTGTTCTTCTTCAATATATTTATTTTCATTCCTTATTAAATTTCTTACAAGAAGTTTTTTATTATTCAATTTATTATCTGGTGAAATTGATAAATAATGTTTAGGTTTATTTACAATAATTGTTATTCTATCTTTTAATAAAATCTTACCAACTTTTGTTAACTCCACACGATCTTTATTTATTGAAACATCTACATTTTCGTAAACAATATTGTCATTAATTTTTAAAATGCCTTTTTTTAAGTTATTATAAGCAAATCTCGAACTACATAA
Organism: Plasmodium yoelii; assembly: GCF_900002385.2. Classification (NCBI taxonomy): domain Eukaryota; phylum Apicomplexa; class Aconoidasida; order Haemosporida; family Plasmodiidae; genus Plasmodium; species Plasmodium yoelii. Next base: position 1,764,769 of record NC_036186.2, on the reverse strand, counting down.
ACCTTTATAAGAACAGTATTGATTTAATTTAATTATATTTGGAATTTTATAATTTTCATTATTGAAATATTTACTGTTATCTATATATATCTCACTCAAACTGCTTGGTATTGAATTTTTTTTCAGAATATCATTTTTCCCCACTTCTATCTTATTATTTACTTCATTTTCACATTTTATAAATTCGTCAACATTGTTTTGTATATATCCCATGTGTTTATATTCCCTTTTTTCATTTTGTACCGCATTTATTTCGTTCGTATTCGCATTTTTGCTATTGCTACTACTATTATTATTGCTATTGTTGCTATTACTACTATTATTATTGCTATTGTTGCTATTACTACTATTATTATTGCTATTATTGTTGCTATTACAATATTTGGTACTGGTATTTTCTTCTATGCCTTGCTTTGGCTCATTCAAATTTAAAAGCTCTTTATCAATGTTTTTCTCTAACTCCTTTTTCTTTTTCTTAATAATTTTACTCCATTTTTTGTATTCTCCTATATATCCCATACGAATATTTTCATATAAATTATTCACAGAATTTTCTTGTACATTTTTTTTATCGTTTTTACTATTTTCATAATTTTTATAGTGATTCTCATTATTTATGATATATTCATTCATTTGTTTTTCCCTACCAATATTAAGTATGGGTGCTTCTTTTGACAAATAATCATAATAAATTTTTTGTTTTAAATCAATATAATCTTTACATTGTTTATATTTATTAATATTTTGTTCATATTCCGTTTTTTTGTAACTATGTGTTATTATTTCATTTTTTATATCTACACATTTATCTGTACAAAATCGTTTAAATGCTTTATTAGGAATAAGTTTGTATGTTTGATGTTTCCATATCAGTCTATTTACAACTGACATAAGGAAAGGTATGTTTCAAAAGGAATATAATACAATTTATTACTATTTTATTAGTAGCAAAACAAACAAAAAAAACACAAAAACAAAAATCACAACATAGGAAAAAGGTTTATAACTTAAAAAAATAAATTTTTAGTATTTCATAAACTTCATTAATTAGGTATATTATTATTACTACAAAAAATCATGGATAAAAATATGATATATATAGATTATACATATTTATTTACTTTTATTTTGTTAATTTTCGAACAATTTATATAGCCATATTTTATTTTTTACCAATTCCAAAAATGTAGGGAAAAATAACAAATATAAACCATACATAATATATTGTAATAATGGAACAATCAAAAAGGTATATAATATATATAATATTTAATATATAAAATAACAATTCGATAAATGATAAAGTATACACGTAAGTGTTTCATACAATCTGTTTTGAAGGTTTGTAAGTTAATTTGCAGTGATCGAGAAAAAAATATTATACTACATATGTATATGTATATATATATGTATATTATATATATTTATTTATTTATACATATAAAACATTTAGAAATAGAATATTTTTTTAAATATATATATAGAAAAAAGGAAAGAAAAACAATTAATATATGTAATACAATTATATATATATATATTTATTTGCATAATTATTAATTTATTTGATAATTACTAATTTACTTGCATAATTATTTGCATGTTTATTCACCCATGATATATAGTACAATATTTTATAGTTCATTTTCGCCATATATGATGTTGTAACTGGTTAATATAACATACAAAAATATATTTAATATATGTTATTTTGAGAACTATTATATTTTTTATGCATTCAAAAGTTAAATATTTTATAACAGTTTCTTCCATAGGTATAATATAATATCTTAAATTTGTTTAAAGCATAGTAATGGAGTGAAACCCATAAATATTATTATTATTATATAACCTAGGAAGGTATATATATATATAATATACATATTTGATATATTTGTTGAAAGTAAAAATGGATGTTAGGGATGATAAATTGATAGGAGATAATAACAAAATGAAAAATAATAAATTATATAATGACTATGATATTAATAATTTAAAAAATGAGATTAACGAAAATCATGATGAAGAAGATTTAAATAAAAACAGCTCATACATTGATGATATACTTAACGAATCAAGTGATGGTGAAAATATAAAAGATGAAAAAAAAGGAGAAAAAGTGGATAATGAGAATTTTTTTTATATAAATGATGTTTTAAAACTAAACTATCCATTGGAATATGAAGAAAATAAAATATACCCTAAAGTATATTGTTATGAACCACAGAATTTTGAAAAATTTAAGAAAAAATTAAAAAATAAAAATGAACTGAGACATTATGAATGTTATTCTTCTACAATGAATGAGTTTTTTTATAAATATAATGAAAATTATTATGATGGCATTTTGAAAAATGAATCCTTTAAAAAATTTGCAGAAGAATTGTGGTCAAATAGATCCAATATAAAAAATGAAACAGAATATAATGAGTTATGTATTCAACTACGTAAAAAATATAAAGTCAGTCCTTCGAAGCATCAAATTGGTGTTGCTTTGCAACATTATTATTTGAAATCGTTGAAAAATAACGGAGAAAATAACGGAGAAAATAACGGAGAAAATAACGGATACACCGATATAATTAATTATAACAAAAATAGTGGGAATGGGAATGTAGATGATAATAATCCCAATTGCGCTGAAAAAGGATCCAATACATCGGATGTTTCAAACCAAAACAACGTAGATGTTGATGATGCAACGGTGGAAGATAATATGAATAATGAAGCAATGAAAAAAAAAGAAAAAAAAGTAAAAATAGTTGAAAATAATAAAGAAAATACTAGCGAGGATGATGATAACGAATTTGTTATAAACAAAAAGGGAAAGGATGTAAAGTTCACTTTTGAAAATGTTAACAAAATGATAATTGCAAAAGAAATGACAAATTATAAAGATTTAGATAAAGAAAGTGTAAATTTTTTACAAATAAATAAAAGAAAAGGAGTACGATCCAATAGTGGTGTTTTAGTTGTTACTATAATTACTCACCCCCATAAATTTAGTTGCAAATATGATTGTCATTATTGCCCAAATGAACCTAATCAACCTCGATCTTATCTATCAACTGAACCAGCTATATTAAGAGCGAATCAAAATAATTTTGATGTGATATGCCAATTTTTTAACAGAACTACAACACTAGTAAATAATGGGCATGTTGCTGATAAAATAGAAGTGTTAGTATTAGGTGGTACATGGAGTTGTTATGATGTAGAATATCAGCATGAATTTATTCGGGATATATATTATGCTGCTAATATATATCCAATATTAAAAAATAGGAGAAAAAAATTAAGTTTAAAAGAAGAGCAAGAAATAAATGAAAAAAGCAATTGTAGAATCATTGGCTTAACATTAGAAACACGACCAGATCAAATTAATAAAGATGAATTACTCAGATTAAGATATTATGGATGTACTAGAGTTCAATTGGGTATACAACATGTTGATGATTATATTTTAAAAAAAGTTAATCGACAATGTACATTAAATGATTGTATAAGGGCAATATATTTATTAAAAGAAAATGGATTTAAAGTAGATATACATTTAATGCCAGATTTACCATATTCAAATGTGCAAAAAGATATTGAAATGTTTAAATATGTATTAATGTCAACAGATTTACAAGCTGATCAATGGAAAATATATCCATGTGAAATTACTCCATTTACTAAAATAGAAAAATGGTATAACAATAATGAATTTAAACCATATTTTGAAACTGATAAAAATTTATTAATTAGTGTAATACTTTTAGTTAAAAAATCAATACATCCATGGATACGACTAAATAGGGTTATTAGAGATATTCCAAATCCATCTATTATTGCTGGGAATAATATTACAAATATGAGGCAATTAATAGCAACTGAAATGAATATAAGAAATATTTATTGCCAATGTATTAGATGTAAAGAAATAAAAAACCAAGAACTTGAAAAAAAAAATGATTCAATTTTTTTAAAAATATATAAATATCCAACTTTAGGAGGAGATGAATTTTTTATAACATTTCAAGGTAAGAAACTGATAAAACAACATGGAAAAAGTAAAAAGGAAAAAAAAAAACAACAAAAAGAACAAAAAAAAAAAAAAAATGAACTGGAAAAACAAAAAAGAAATAACTTAACAGAATGTTTGCCTCAAAAAGAAAATATTGAAAATATTGAAAATATAGATAACGATGATAATTGTGAAACAGATGATTTCATTGGAAATTTATACAATAAACCGAATGAAGAAAAAATAAATAATACTGAAAATAATATAAATTTTTTAAAAAATATTCCAAAAAATACCCCAAAAAATGTACTTCAAAATAATTACCCAAATAAATATGAAAAAGAAGAAAAAAATAATGAGGAAGAATATGATAATGCTCACTCTTTGTTAGGATTTTTGAGACTTCGATTAAGAAAAGAAAATAATTATTGTAAGGATAGACCATTTAAATGTTTAGAAAACGCAGCATTAATTAGAGAGTTACATGTATATGGATCTTTATTAAAACATGACGATTTTAAAGATGAATTAAATTTTATACAACATAAAGGATTAGGAAAATGTTTAGTTTTAGTTGCTGAAATTATTGCTTATTCATATAAATATAAAAAAATGGCTATTATTGCAGGAGTTGGTACAAGAGAGTATTATAAAAAGTTGGGATATACTAAAGAAGAAACTTATATGACCAAAATATTAAATACGAAAGATATGTATAAAAATTATTTATTAAATATAAACAAAATTAAAGAAAATATAATTATTTATAATTATGACTTAAAACATTGCCTTTATTTAATGCATAAAGAGATACCTGATATATCAAAATATAAACGAAGTGAAATTCAAAACTTAAATGAATATATTAACGAAAACATAATACAATTAGGAATAAATGATTATATGGAATATAAAAATGAATCAACTATATCTACAATAAATGTGAAAAATGTTCTATGTGTTAATAAATGTAATATTATAAGTATGTTTATAAACACATTTAATAAAATTTATAAAAATATATACTTTAGTAAAAATAAATTCTTTTTTAATCCTTATACTGTAATCTTTTTTAGTACTACATTTTTTATTTCGATGCGACTTTTAAAAAATCGACATCATGCAAATATGTAACATAGTTTGCACTTTGGAGATACTATATCATTTGTGTATTTGATGATATATATATTTTACCTATATCATATGAAATAAAAAATCAAATAATTTTAATTTATTATCATAATTATTATATTTTATTTATTATTTGTTTTTTTTAATATATCTACATTAAATGTTTTTTTTTTTTTTTTTCTTCATATCCATTATTTTCAAAGTTCGTTAACATTTTGTAACGAAACAACTATAAAATTTTGCACATGCATATAACATTTACAGTTATTAATTATAAAAATATAATTTTTCGGCTTATTCGATTATCTATTTTTAATATGTCAAAAGTGGCTTTATGTAACCATGTGCACTTGTATACATATATAATGATAAAAAAAACTGTTAAAAGGAACGAAAAGGAGACAATTTTGAGATACCATTTATTCAATTTTAACTCATTTACATGTTATATTATCATTATTTTTTATGGTAAAATGTTCATACTTTATTTATGGGAAATTTTAATATTATAACATATCAGGCATTTATAATTAGACCGGAATACAATAAAAGGACTTTTATTTTATCTCTTTCTATTTTGTTTTTCGTCATAAAATATTATTGGATTATAAAAAAAAAATTGTGCACTTGTAAAAATAAATATGAAATTAATAATGTGGTTGTTAAGGTAAAAGTATGAAAAAATGGGAAAAAAATAGAACATAACATATTTTTTTTACTAAAACAATTGGAAAAAACTTAAAAAGATTACAGATAATAGACTAAATTATGTTAATGATTGAACATGATATTGGAAGTATTGAAATATGAAAATATTGAAAAATGAAAATATTGAAAAATGAAAATATTGAAAAATGAAAATATTGGAAAAAATATAATTGCATTAAAATTTTGATTGGAAAAAAATGCATACTTCAACAGTTAGTAAAATTTATATTTTTTTTTAAATTGGCAAAGTGTTATTTTAATTGGTTATTATCATGGTATATTTTATTTTATATTTTTAATATTTTTAATTATTTGAATAGTAATATATGATTAATTTAACATTTTTATAGTGAAAAAAAAATTACTTGTTTTTCTATTTGATTAATTTTTATATGGAATATAGGAGTTCTAATCTAACATATTCACATGTATTATGTTATTTATAATAATATAATGTATAGATAAATTTCATTATGGACATTCTTATTAGTATTTTTGACTTATGCATATAAATAATAGTTTAATATTACGAGAAAATATTAACATGATATATTTTTCCTCGTTCATTATTCATTAATTAATAGAATTTACTAATTAAAATGCATTTATATTATTAGAGTTTGAATTTTTTGTGAAGTTATTATATAGTATTTGATATTTATATTTATGTTTATGTTTATATTTATATTTATTTTTATTTTTAATTTATATGTCTCTAATATATATTTACATATACGCGATATTATATATTATTAAGTAATGAATCACTGCATCATGTATTATAACTTACCTACATGCTTATATATACATATGGATATACATATACATAACTGCTTTTAATATAATAATATATTTATTATTATATTAAATGATAACTTAATTTCATATATTTTAATTCAAAAAGAAAGAAAAGTGTGCATATATACGTATAAATAATAATTGGGAAAAAAACAAGGTTGTTATATCGCGAATTAATAAACTAAAACAATAACAAAAAAAAGAGAGTTATTTTATTTTCTTAATTTTAAAGGTTCAATAAAAGTAAAACGCTTAGGAAAAGACACGCATACATATATATATTTACGAACATTGTAATAAATATAATTGATTAATTGAAGCAAATGAATTTTATCGCATATTTGATGAAGTTAAAAATACAACTTTTAGAATAAACTGAGATACCGTGCACCAGACATATATTATTTTATATTAATTTTTTTTTTTGAAAATTTATATTTTTTATGTTTCGAATATATAGAACTAACAATAAGAAAGTTATAAGTACATATATATCAGTAAAAATACAAATTATATTTTTTGTTAAGTAAATACCCAAACATATACATGCATGGATATTATATACATGCATATATATTATATACATGTGTGGATATAGAAATAAATTGAATAATAATAAAGTTTGTATTTTATAAGAAGGGAAAAATGGATACTGAAGATAAATCTATTGGAGATAATAAATCGAAAGAATGCGAGTTAGATGAAATCGCAAATTTAGAAAAGGATATTTCTGAATTAAATGGCAAAATAAATGTCAGCATAAATGATAGCATAAATGCTAGTAGTAAATATGAAGAAATAAATAAAGAAGAAAATGGTAATGCATCTGATTTTAATTACAACGAAGAGACCAATAATATGAAAAGAGAAGAAAATGAAATGGACGATAATTATTTTTTTGAAAATACTCAAGAATATAATATCAAAAATAGTACCTTTATTAAGTTTGATGATAATATCGATGAAAAAAAAAATATGGAGAAGGATAATGAAATTCATATAAATGATACATCGAAAAATAATACAAACAACGAACATAATAAAAGTAATGAGCATAATACAAGTAATGAAAATAATACAAACAACGAAAATAATAAAAGTAACGAAAATAATAAAAGTAATGAGCATAATACAAACAACGAAAACAATGTTAATAATAACATTTATAATTTTAATAACCCTGATAAAAATTTATGTGATGAAATAAATGGCGATAACTTAGATAGCGAAAAAATGCAAATAAAAATAAAAAACTTATTAAAACTAATAGAAATACTAAAGGCTCAAATAAATAAAAAGGATCAAGAATTATACCAGATAGGTATATTTCAAATATCTATATTATAATATGATATATATATATATATATTTTTATGCTTTATTCATAATGTAATACTTTATTTTTTCCATGAGTTGTTTTATCTTTGTATGCCTCAATGTATATTGGATACGCATTCCAACATATATGGATTATATATATATATACACATTTATAAATTTGTTTTTTTCCCTTTTAGAGGTAGACATGAAAATGCGAAATGGAAAGAGCGAAGATAATACCCTAAGCATTGAAGATGATATGATTAAAAGTGATGGAAATTCTGAAAAAAACGAAAATAATATTTTTATAAACAAAATGAAAAAAATACTAGTATCCCAAAATGAAGAAATTATATTATTAAATGAAGAATTGAAAAAGAAGAATAAAGAAATATTTTACTTGAATGAAGAAAATATAACAAAAGATGAAAAACTAATTGAACTAAAAAAAGAAATCGAAGAAAATTATTTGCATCTAAAAGAATGTAAAAATATGCAAAGTGTAATGCAAATAAATGCCAATAATAAAATATATAGTGCTGAAAATTATTTAAGTGCTACAAATAAAAAATTATTAGAAAACAATATTGATATTAAAGAAAAAAAACTAAATATCGAAAAACAAAAGAAAGTAATAAAAGAATTATATAACCAGTTAAATAAAAAAGATGATCAAATTATGGAACTTAGAAGAATAATAGAAAGTGTTGAATTAAATAATAATAGAGATATTATTAAATATAAAGAAAATAATATAGATCTTATAAATAGATTAAGATTAAATGCATCATTGATGAATAACCAAAAAATCGAAATCGAAAATATGCATATCAATTATAAACAACTAGAAGAAGAATTACGAAATAAAGATAACGAATTAAAAAAATTGCATAATAATATATTATCAAAAGATGATGAAAATAATAAAATAATCCAAGATATGAATCGATTGAAATTTGATATGGAAATAAAAAATATTGATATATTAAATATCAAAAAAAAAATGAAAGGAATCAAAAAAGAATGTTCTATTAATTTAAAAAAACAAAAGGAACGTTTTACAGATATTATTAATGAACTATATAAGGAAAAAGATCAAATTATTAAAAAACATTCTGAAGATATGTCAAAGTTGGTTTCTCACTATAATGAAGTTGTTTGTATTAACGATAATATAAAGAATGAGGTAAGAAATATTTTGAAAGAATTTCAGAGTTATATATTTCAATAAATGTTTGTGTCGAAGCATATATATATATTCCAAAATAAAACGTATTTGTACTCTTGTATGTTTGTTTTTATCATAAAAAATATGCGTAACATCAGCTATTGCTACTATATGCATAGCACTTATATATGATGAGCTCATTAAAAATGTGTATATATATATATTTGCACATGTATTGATATAATTTTTTTTTTAGATAAATACTTTGAAGGATGAAGTGCTAAAAAAAGCGTGTGAAATAGAAAAATTGCAGGACCGATTAATAGATTATGAAGCCAAATTATTAGTTTATGAAAATAATAATGAAGTTAAAATGTTAAAAAAAAATGAGAATCATTTATCAATGTTACTAAATAAACATATACGCAGAAATGAAGAATTGGTGAATACAAATCTTCTTTTACAAAAGTCAACGTTAGAAAATAATAATTTAGAGGAAAAAATACTCGAATTGAAAGGTACAATATATAGAAAGGATCACGAAATAAAAAGTTTACATGAACAAAATAGAAAAAAAAAAAACAGCAGTAGTAATTCTAATGCTGATAAGCATATCATGGAAATATATAGTGAAATTAATAATGATAATAATATCATTAAAAATAATAACAATATAAGTGATATTAACATTAACAATAGTTATTCTGATGAGGTTTGTTCTTCTTATGTATCAAAGAAAATAAGTGAAAAAAATAATAACCGAAGTATAATAATACAAAATGAAAACATAAATTCCCAATTAAATGATACGTCAAATTCTATAGAAGATGATCCCATTTACGCTACTTTGTGTGAACTTTTAAATTGTAACAAGGAAAACAATTCTTTATTTAAAATAAATAAAATATGTGATAAAACATATATGATAAATGATAAAAAAGTATTTATAAGTTTTATTAACGGTGAGTTATATGCCGAACATGATGGATATCCTGTAAAGTTACAGGATTATATAACACAAAATTTGGAATATTGAAGAATACCTTGTGCAGGAATATTTATAGAGGATTAAATAATATATATACATGTACATATGTATATATACCTCGTTTATATAATGAGTCACCATATATTACTACAAATATATAGTACTATATGTATCATCCCGAATTATCATTTGCCTCAATCAATGTGGCTTGATATTTACACCATTACTAAGTTAGAGATTAAGGTGTATATTGGAGTTGACATTTTTTTTTATATCTGCATACGTTTGTTTCATTATACATTTATTTCATATTTTTTATGTTTGAATAATGTTATAAAACTGTAAGTTTTAAAAATGTGCCCTTATATATGTATATATTGGCAAAATGAAAAATAGTTTCTCTATTATGTTATTGATCCACTAATATATATAACATTTTGCATAATTATTACATATGCACAAGTCTATGTATGTGTTTATAGTTTATTTTGATTTTTTATAAGTTTTACTTTTTTTAGTATAATTTTTATGGCATATTCTTTTCTTTTGTATATCTTCCGATTTATGCATTTTTTTTCGTAATTTTTTATATTAAGTATTTATAATTTAGTTGAGAAATTTGTATTTAATAAATCATATATTAAACAAACAAAAAAATATATATCACCAAATAAAAATGTCATATTTGTTTTCTGAGTAGAATGCATGGACTATTAATTAAATGCTACTTAAAAATAGAAAGTGAGGCCAAAGAGAAAAGTCAGACATATTGTTTTGAAAGCAATATATGCTAATAGATATTATTAAATGTAATATAAGCATGCCATAAAACACGAAAGAAAGAAAAAAAAAGAATTAATTCAAAAGTAAAAAAAAAAGGATATTAATGAAAGTTATAAACTAATTTGGGATTAAAAGGGGAATAAAAATAAATATACCATATAAGTATATGCTTATGTAGTTACATAGGTATATTCCTATATATATATATATGTGTGTGCATCTTGATATAATTTTTTTTTTAGAATGGTTGGCATGCTCAAAAATAATTATCAAAAGTTTCTTTGTCGACAAAAGATTCAATTTGACTCCATAAATAATCACATGCTTCTGGTGTAATTTCCTTTTTATCTAATTGCAACCGATGCCACATATTTGTTTCTGTATTTTTGGGGATTAAACAAATTTCCAATTCATTTTCATTATCTTTTATTATTTTTAATCGAAATAATTCCTCAATGAGTAGATAGGTTCGTTTGTATTTTTTTGATATTGCCATCGTTTTAAGTTTAATTGCATCAGTGTATTCTTGTAATTTGTCAATTTTATACTGAGCCTTTTTTAATAACATTTTTTTTACTTGATATTTATTTTTAAGTATGTTTTTTTTTTCATCGATTTCATAAAAAACTTTTAATTTTTTCTCCCCAGTTTCATCATTAGTATCACAAAATATAGATTCACAATCTTTTAATTTTTGGGAAATTATTTCATATTCTTCATTAATTACATTTCTTTTATCTTGGACAATTTTTTTTTTGTTATAAATAGCTTGTTGTATATTTATTATATTATTATTAACATTATTGGTTATGTTTATTATTTCATTTATGCCCTCATTTTCCCCATCAAAATTTAATGAATAGTCATTTATATTCATAACTGTTTTACATAAATCATCAATATCACTTTCTCCACTATTATATTTTGTTATATTATTAATAATATTACGAAAGTATAAATAATCATTATCATTATTTATATATGTATCAATATTATATCTGTTCATTATTTTCTTATTCCTATTATCATTTTTTTTAATATATTGCTGCATATTATTCATATCTCTATACTTGTTAAAGTAAGATGAATCGTCCTGGAAATTGTGCACTGAATTAGCATTCATATTATTATGACTGCTACTTCTACGTTTTTTTACGCTACCATTCTCACTTTTATGACTTAATAAATTACCTTCAGAAATTGGGATTGCCATTGATATATTTTTAAAATCGACAATATTAGATCCGATGATACTATTTTTTAATGATGCATCTTGATTATTTATTATATTCTTTAGTTGACTATCTTCATTATTCATATTTAAATTATGAAATTTCTTAGAATTATTCGATTCGTTTCGATTATTGTTATTATTATTATTATTATTATTTGTCATATGATTTGTAGTAATATCATTCAAGTTGTTAATGCCATTAAATGTATTTTTGTTATGCGATTTTCTTTTGACATAGGAATTAAAATTTTCTTCGCTTAACCTATCGATTGTACATGCATTAAATACGTCATTGTTGTTTGTGCTATTCATCATTTTTTCACTATGTGTATCAGCTAAATATTTTGATTCTCGAATTTCTTTACTTCTTAAAATATTGGCATTAAGATAATAAGGGAGATTACTACAATTACCATTTTTGGGATTATCATTAGTATATAAATTTTTATTTATATGGACATCCAGATTATGTTGCCCGTTTTGTTCAAGGTAACAATATTTATAATTCGGTTCGCAATTTGAATTATTCAAAATATTATCACTATTTTTTTGTTTGTCATAATTTCTTGCTAATGAATGTGATTTAATGCTATTATTTGCATTATTATTTATATTTACTTCGTTAGCTGTATCTATATTACTCCCTGTTTTGCAGGTTATATACGACACATCTAATGTGTTGTTATTATTAAATAGTTTTTCATTGGAATAAAAATTATTATAATTATTTACATTTTCATTTATGTTATTTGAATTACTATTTTCATTATTAATTTTGTTATTATAATATGTTGATAAATTATTATCGAAATAATAATTTCTTTGAGCATATTTTTTATTTAATGTGTTCATTTTGTTGTTATCATTTTCGGTATTTTGATTTGTATTATTTACAGCTTCATATTTTCTTTTTATTGGAGATGTATATGTATATAGTATGCTTTCTGGATTATTTATGTTATCATCTTTGTTATTGTTCACTTCATTATTTTCACTGTTATAAAATTTCGAATTCCTATTATTTTTAATGTTATTTTTATTAGTATTTTTCATAACATTGTTATCATCACTAACATATTTTTTTGTATTATTGTGTATTATTGGCCTGTTAAGATATGGCTTTGTTATATTATTGTTACTATTATTTTCGATGCTTCGTGTATTAGCTAGAGAGACGTTTTTACTTCCATTTCTCAGTTCATTGTGCAATTGCTTATTAGAATCTATTTGTGCATTCTTATGAAGCGCATTTTGACTACTTTTGATAATTCCTCTGGGGGGAGGTTTAAATGTGTTATTATTTGTTCGGGGTTTGAAATTGGTATTTCTAATAAGTGTATTTTTTTGTCCAAATGATGAAATCTGCGTATTTGTAGTATTTTTATTAATTCCATTAAAATTATTTTTAGCTCTGTTTAAAAATTTAACGCCCTTATTTTCATTATTAAGTTCGGTTGCTTTAGTTTTCGGCTTCCCAGAAAAGTAATTCATCTCTTTAACGTTTGTATTTTATTTTTATTTTCAAAATTTAAAAACAAGTTCCTATTTTTCGACTTTTTCTAATGCTTGGCATTATTATATTATTTTTATGTAATCTTTTGTATTACACACTTTCTTTATTCTTTAATAGTCTCCTTTCGTTGTTTATTGCTTTTCCTTTTTTTCTTCAAAGGTATTTAGAAATGCATTACTGAAAAAAATGAGTAAATCTTTAAGTTTATCACTCAACTGTGCAACGTGTTTTTGTGCATTAATAGTTAAAAAAAATAAACAACTTTCACATATATATATGCTCAATTTAATAACAAAGTTTACATTAACAAATAAATATAACAATGTTACATTAAAAATATGTATTTTTGTGGTATAAAGAGGTTAAAAGATGAGGAAATTTAACTTTTATTAATATTAACAAGTTGGATTTTTTAATACATATATATTTTTTTGTGGATATATTAAAATGAATAGTTATATTATTGGATCGTCTAAAATACCATTGTTTATAAAATAAAATTGTGGATATTTGTATTTTATGTTTTTCAAATGAATATTTAAACGAATCATCACATGTATAAAGAGAAATATATTTAGCATTGAAGATACAATTATATAATCATAACATTACTAGAAAAGTAAAATTTTCCAATTTAACTGTCAAAATCAAACAAAATTATAAAAAAGAAAAAAATTAAAAAACATATATATTTAACAATATCTTCCGTAAATTATATAAATTATATTTTTATATTTTACATTTGTCTTATAATAATGATAAAAAAAAATATTAAGTATGGCCAATGCAAAAATATACTGCCAAAGTGTGGGGAAGAAATTAAAATTATATAAACATACGAATAATGCGTATTTATATATTTTTTAAAATATTTTACCTGAATGATCATAAAAAAAATATATATTAAATATATACTGTATTAAAAATAGTAATTTGGAGAAAAAAAATAATACATTTTATATTAACGTTAATATTTTTTTTATTAAAAATTATGTGTGCAACTTAATTTATTGCAATTTGTAAGTTAAAATGATTTATTTAATATCTTAAGTTCCATTATTAATAAATATGAATGTGTATTATAGTATATAATGATACATTAAATGCTTACACACATAAAAAGGTATTTATTTGTTAATTGGTAAAAACACACGGATAGTGTAAGTTAAAGGAAAATTGAAATCTATTAAAAATAATGTCCTTATAATTATATTCAAATACCATTAAAGGTTAGTATGTTATATTGGTCATATTAATGGAATATCCCATATATGATAAAGTATAATATAAAGGAAAACAATTTTTTGGCTTTTTAGAGATTTTATATTACTTTTGTAAAAGTACATAATATATAATGAAATAAATAAATGAGAAAAATTACCACCCAAAAGACTTAAGCACGCTTTCAAAACATAAATGTGATAGTTTTCTTAGTAGAAACAGTAACTTTTATATATTATGGACATTTAATCGGGATTTAAATAGAACATTTCATAATATCGTTAATTTTTCCCAGTTTAGTAGTAAAGAAAGGGTGTTCGATTTCGTATTTCAGAGGTTTTGTGTTATTTATGTAATAAAAATACTATACACAAAATTGCACATCCATATATATTATATTGCAAACTTTTATGCATCCAAGGAAAATATAATTTTTTAAATGTTTCGTTTTTTGTAAAGTATAATTTTAGTATTAAATCTATCAAATTCATATATGTAATATTTTTTCATAAAATTTGTTTGTAATTCTCAAAGTTCAAAACATCAATAGTATAAAGGTATTTATAATAAAAGCTTTGCACATGCTTTAAAAAGAGTGTGAATAGTTAATGGTATATCATATAACGAGTACTTAAATACCAAATGCTGAAATTTTATTATTTCTTTTATATAGCAAACATTCCAAAATGCTAAGCCTTGAATAACTCTATACAAAAATATTTTTATTTTGTAAGAAATTCAAATTTATGTGTAAACACATGATTAATATTTTACATATGTTGGGTATAATGTGTTAGTATTTAACACATTACATAATGTTTTTTGTTGTTTTTAAATAGAGAATAAATAAAAACATAATAATGTCTTTAAATGGTTAAATATTAACCTTTAAAACATATAAATTAAAGCACTTATATTATTTTTAATATGTGCATCCATTTGCCATGTCTTAAATATGCTACATAACATATTATATTATTTATCCTCTTTGCTAAACTGTACGTGGTAATATTTTTTATATTATTAAAAAATACCTTTATTTTTTTATTAATGTGTTATAGCAAATAAAATTGCGAGTTTTATAAGCTTTTAAAATTTTAAGAGAAGATTAAAATCGTAATAAAATTTTTATTTTTATAACTAATATATACATACTTTTTATGTGGTTTCTTTAGCCAATATAATAAAAATAAATATAAAATATTAAAATATAATTTAAAATACTGGCAATACGTTTATTATTATGTTTATATTAGTATTTTTTATTTCATTTCAGTTTATTATATATTTACTACTAAATTGTTTCAATAATCATTACAATATATATCAAATTAGTTCCTTTCTTTATTATGTATTCGTCAATTAAAGAAAATATAATGTTATTTTCACTAATTTAATTTCTATTTATATTGTATTTTATATAAAAGTAATTAATAAGCATAACGAAAAAAATATTATGCATGCTTTTTTCGTTATGTAAAATCGAATTTTTAGTTTTTATTTCCTTCTTTATTTTATCCCTTATTGGGATTAGCCAGTAATATAATCGTTTTTTTATATATTTGGATATTATTATTCCTATATATATTTAATAATGTCTCCTTTTATTTTCTTTATAAGTAAAAAGCAAGCATTTACATTATTTCCCAATTTATAACTGTATAATGGGAGATATAAGAATAGTAAATTCGCTTGTATATGTATATTTTTTAACATATGTGTATATTATGAACACTATATATATATTATAGATATATACATATCACATTTGTCAATACATATTCATTCATAAAAATATGCGCATATCGATTATATGATATGTAAAAACGAATTACACACTCTAAAACATTTACAAAAGTAAAAATTGGAGCTATCCCCAAAACAACTTAAAAATTGGTATGTAAAATATCGTCTTGTTATTCATTAGTTCATGATATGATAATAGTATGAGAAATCTTTGTATGTATCGTTTATTTTGAGTTTCAAAAAGAATTCAATTTATAAAAAGCTGATTAGCAGCCAATAAAATAAGCAATGATCTCCTTTTGGAAGATATAGATATATCACCACGAAAGTAGTTAGAGATAACCAAATAACAAAAAGAAAAACAATCCAGTTTTTTCTATTTTTTAGTGAAAGTTAAAATGCTAATACACACATTGAACATCAAGTGTAATATGTCATAATGGTTTTAAAAAAAATAAAATGTTTGTTACTTGATGAAGAAATATTTTTATCGTAAAATATTTAATAAAACAGGAATTCATAAGAGTTTATTTAATTATTGTTGTTGTAATTAGCATCATGACTAATCATCATATTTTTGAAGATTTTTCATCGAGAGATATTCACATTCTCAAGATGCTTGCTTTTGAAATGCCCAAATGTAATGTAATAAAGTACAAAGGGGAAGTAATCATGAGTAAAACACAATATAAAAAATCAATAAGAAAATACATTCGTATAATAAAAAATAATCGTAAAAGGAAGAAATTCCAAGTAGCTTACAATAAAAGCAAAGTTCCTATTCAAGAAAAATTGTATAGAAAACAAAATATTATTCCAATCTTCCATTTTGGTAAACATAATGTAATAAACCCTAAGTTTACACAAGTTAATAAAATTTATACTCCATATTCATTCTTATTATTAATTTTTGTGGAATATAAATATAAAATGTATAACAATTCGAAAGGTGTTCAATACAATGATATATTTCTGAAAATAAAACAACCAAGTTTTAAAGAAATAATTATTGTAAATATTTTTCTCTTTACACCAAATAAATACATTTGGAACATATGCAGGATGAATGAAAATTCAAGTATTAATGAAAATACTCTTGAAAAAAAGAGCATATGCGAAAAAAAAAAAAGTGTAAATGTATTTAATACTGTTGACGTAAGTAAAAATGCGAAATTCAGTGAAGGTATAAGTATAAATAAAAATTCTAATATAAGTAAAAATTCGAATATAAATGTAAATACAAATATGAATGTAAATGGAAATATAAATGTAAATACAAATATAAATAAAAATCCCTATATAAATTCAAGTGCTCATATAATTGCCAATATTAATTTACACAGAACCCCTTATATAAGTGGTAACATATGTATAAGTGTTAATATATATAAAAATAGTTACATACGCTCAGGGGATTATTTAATATGTAATAAATATTCACTTCAAAATAGTTATATAAATAAAAAAAATTATGCAAATTTCAATAAAAGCCAAAGCATATGTGTTTATTTTGGAAGAAACTATAAAAAAAAAAAATTTTTTATTGAGAACGCGTATTTTGTCGCTTGTTTGTATACAACTTGTATTTTACGAGCACATGGTAATGGACATATAGCTGAGGACGCGTATATTGCATCCATTTATTTAATTAATATTGCATGTAGAAATATAGAGCAAGCTAATGGCACCAAGAATTCGATAGATAATGGTGTATGCACTAAATTTTGTGCACATATCAACATTTGGATATATATGCTTTTTTGTGGAATGCACGAAACCATTAAAGGAAAAGAAATTAATGAAAATTTTACAAAATTTAAGTGTAATAATTCAAATAATACTATAAATAAATGTAAAAAAATTAATGATATTTATAGATACATTATAAGTGTATACTATGTAGGAATACAATGTAAAAAAGCCTTGGAAAATATCAATGTTTATGTGAGAATACTTATTAAAAATAATAAAGGTCGACTTAAAGACATTAAAAAACTTAACGATACCGCCAAAACAACAAAAAAAAATAAAATAAAAACAAAGGAATTGCATAAAATTTTATTAAAACATGTAAAAATAGCTAGTCATGCATTCAAAAAAAAAAAAAATATTGTTAAATTATTGTATGCACATATAATATTAAAAAAAAAAATCCATACAAATAAAAAATATTTTTTTTTAAATTATTTAAATAAAAATTTATATAAATTTAATAAATTATTTAAAGTTGAAGATAATTTTATAATTAAATATAGATATATTTTTATTTATTATAAAATATTTATTTTTATATTAAAGGTTATCTTAAATTACACTAATTTACACCCAAACCCTACAAAAACTGTGAATACTTATATTTCGCATAAAAAAAACATAAAATATTATTCATGCATATTTATTATATATTATTACATTAAAAACATTTACATTAATTTTTTTATTTTGTTTGAAAATTTGGAAATACTTTCAAAAATATTCTCATTTTTGTATGGATTAAATCCAGAAAAGTATTTTACCAAGAATTCAAATATTCTTCATGTGTTTATTTCATTTTGCATTACATTATATACACATTACATATATTATACTCTTAATAATTTTTTACTTACATATATTACCTGTTTATTGAGCTCTACAACATTATGCCCTTTATGCTTTAAATATTGTGGCATACCAATTAATAATTTAATTGTTTTAGTTACCATATTTATAAGATCAAAGGAGAATTTAGTTTTATTCATAAAACAAAGCATAATATATATATATTTTTTTAGAAGAAGCATTATTATAGCTTTTTTAGAGCATATCATTTATGTACATTTCATAATATATATACATCAGTTTAATTACTTTACATTTTTTATTTTGAACTATTGTAATGTTTATGATTCTAAAATCATTTCATACAATAGATATTGCATTTTTCATAGAAATACTAATATAAGTATTTGTTTATATTATATATATATTTATTTTATTTATTATTTGGAATATATTTCGAATATACTCAAGGAATATCGTTTAACGTGGTTTCGGTTATTTGCGTTCATAATGTTGTCACAAATAATTGAAGATAGTATATCGCTTGCAAAACAAGCGTATGTTACCTTATCGAAAATCCCGTTGAGTATATATAAGTCCTTAAGAGCTAGGCGAAATGAAAGAAACGTTTCTACAAGTGATTCTTACGATTCCAGAAAGCATGTTAACAGACATGGTAAAAATCGTATTAGAAAGCGCGATAGAAATTGTATTGAGAAAAAGAATTTGGATAGTTCTTTTAGAGAAAAGTTCGATAAAAATCGAAGGGATATATTTGAAACAGTAGTTCGAAGGGCTAATGTCTCAAAATCTCGTATTGTTGATGATTATTTTAGTACTCGCAATGTATTTAAGAAATGCTCACTAAAGCACAAAAAAAAACGGTATGAGAAATGTATTTTGTGTAAAAAGTTTTTACGATATGCTGTATTAGAAAGTTATAGCAAAGAGCAAGGCAGTGAAATTAGCGAAAGGGAAAGTATGATTGTGTGTCATTGTCCTAGAACTACTGGTGGGAATTCTCAATTTAGCAAATTGATTGACGAGAAATTAAAAGAAACGCGTAGTAAAATTAAACGTTTTACACCTTGTACTACGCCAATTAAACGCGCGTTTCCAGTTGAAAATGTTGACATTACTGATATCAATCATTTGGGCAACCAAAAAGTTGATGAGAACGTTAAGAATGATGATATTAGTAAGTTACCAACAAATGGGAAAGTTAGTAGTTTTTGTATGAGCGTTTTAAAAGATTTGAATTCTTGTACTCCATCACGTACTACAAAGGCTGTAGATTCACATGACCAAAGCTTAGGGGATATCTGTATCGTATCTAATGGCAACATTATATATGCTTCAGAGAATAGCAACAGTGAACAAGATGATAACGTGGAAAATATGAAATGGGCAAACACTAATGATGATGATATAAGGGGTAAGAAAATGAAGTATACTATTTTTTCTAATTTAGATGTTTCGGAAATTATCGAGTTGTTGAATAGGAAACCAAGTAACACAATTGTTAAGAAAGACAAAGCACAATCCAATAAGGAGGATTTACATGAAATAGAACAAAGTGGTATTTCAAAACAGTTGTGTGACCAAGTACCTAATACGAAGCATCACATAGTAGGTGGAAAAAGCTGTGAGAAATTAGAAAGAAAGAGAAAGTTGAAGAAATCCGTTGTTGTGGTGGATACGGTTTCTAAAGATAGTGTTTGTAAAGAATCAAATCGCTCATGTCAAAGTTCTGGTAGTTCGTTACGTCGTTCTAAGAGAGGAAAGAAAGGATCAAGAAAGTCGTCGTCATCGAATTATAATAGTGGTAGTAATCGTGCTGAAAAATCAAAAGGATTAGAAAAAAAGAAAAATTTTAAGAATTACAGTATGCAGAATAGATCGAATGCTTCAAAAAAACGTCATTTTACTAAAAAGTTACCTGTCTCGCAAAATCCTAAAACTGTTAAGAAAGTTGGAATTTCAGAATCTCCCCCAGTTTCTGAATCCGATAGCAAAAATGAAGTTATGAAAAAGGCCAAAATTATGAAACATAATAGTAATTCTGAAGGATCAATAACTTCTTATGAAAATGGTGCGAATGAAAAAGCTGTAGTTGGAAATGTAGTTTTAGTAGCTGATCACTTTAAGTTATCTAACAAAACAATAACGCTAGGAAGTAGTACGATAACAGGAAAAAGTATATCTTTGGAAGCATATCAAAAAGACATTTTGGGACGTAAAAAGTTAGAGAAAGAAAGTGCAAATGTTAAGGAAGTAGTTGAGAGTGAAATTGTTAGAGATAATGAATTTGTTAGTAATATTGAAGTTGTTAATAGCAATGGATTTAATAGTGACAATGAAATTATTGATAACAATGGTGTTGTTAGTGGAAGTAAGTATGCTGAAGAGGCTGATAGCAAGGACAAAATTGTTAGTATGAATGAAGTTGTTAATAGCAATGGATTTAATATTAATAATTATGTCGCTAGTGGAAATGAATATGCTGAAAAAGTTTATACCAAGGACGAAGTTGTTAATGAAAGTGAATATGCTGAAGAGGCTTGTAGCAAGGACAAAATTGTTAGTATTATTGAAGTTGTTAATAGCAATGAATTTAATGTTAACAATGATGTCGCTAGTGAAAATGAATATTCTGAAAATGTTTATGGCAAGGAGGATGTTGTTAGTGGAAGTGAGTATGCTGAAGAGGCTTGTAGCAAGGACAAAATTGTTAGTATTATTGAAGTTGTTAATAGCAATGAATTTAATATTAATAATTATGTTGCTAGTGGAGATGAGTATGTTGATGAGGCTGATAGTATGGAGGAAGTTGTTAGTGGAAGTGAGTATGCTGAAGAGGCTGATAGCAAGGACAAAATTGTTAGTATTATTGAAGTTGTTAATAACAATGGATTTAATATTAACAATTATGTCGCTAGTGGAAATGAGTATGATGAAAAAGTTTACGGCAGGGAGGAAGTTGTTAGTGGAGATGAGTATGTTGATGAGGCTGATAGCAAGGACGGAAATGTTAGTATTATTGAAGTTGTTAATAGCGATGAATTTAATATTAATAATTATGTCGCTAGTGGAGATGAGTATGTTGATGAGGCTGATAGTGGAAGTGAGTATGCTGAAGAGGCTGATAGCAAGGACAAAATTGTTAGTATGAATGAAGTTGTTAATAGCAATGAATTTAATATTAATAATTATGTCGCTAGTGGAAGTGAAGTTGCTAGAGATAATGAAGTTGCTGTTGAGAATGGAGTTATTTATAATGAAGTTGTTATTTATAACGAATTTGTTAATGGAGTTAGAGTTGTTAGTAACAATGGATTTATTAATAACAATGAAGTTATTAATAGTAATGAACTTATTTATAACAATGGAGTTGATAGTGTAAATGCTGTTGTTGAAGAGCCTGATAACAAGGACGAAGTTGCTAGTATTATTGAAGTTGCTAATAGTAATGAATTTAATAGTGACAATGAAATTATTGATAACAATGATGTTGCTAGTAAAAGTGAATATGCTGAAGAGGCTGATAGCAAGGACGAAACTGTTAGTATTATTGAAGTTGTTAATAGCAATGAATTTAATATTAATAATTATGTCGCTAGTGGAAGTGAATATGTTGATGAGTATGATAGTAAGGACGAATTTGTTAGTGGAAGTGAATATGCTGAAGAGGCTGATAGCAAGGACGGAAATGTTAGTATTATTGAAGTTGTTAATAGCAATGAATTTAATATTAATAATTATGTCGCTAGTGGAATTGAAGTTGTTAGAGATAATGAAGTTGTTGTTGAGAATGAATTTATTAAAGATAATGAAGTTGTTATTTGTAATGAAGTTGTTAGTGAAAGTGAAGTTGTTAATGGAGTTAAAGTTGTTAGTAACAATGAATTTATCGATAATAATGAAGTTATTAATAACAATGAATTTATTTATAACAATGGGGTTGTTGGAAATTTTTATAGCGAGAACAAAGTTGTTAGAGATAATGGATTTGTTAGTAATATTGGATTTGGTAATAGCAATGGATTTAATATTGGTAATGACGTTGTTAGTGGAAGTTGGTGTGTTGGAGATAATGAAGTTGATAATAATAATAAAGTTGTTAATTATAATGGATTTATTTATAATAATGAAGTTTATAATAACGAAATTGTTAATAATAATGAATTTGTTAATAATAATGGATTTATTTATAATGATGTTAGAGATCATGAAGTTGTTAATAATGATGTAGTTTTTTATAATGATGAAGTTGTTAGAGATAATGGATTTATTTATAATAATGAAGTTGTTAATAATAATGTAGTTTTTTATAATGATGAAATTGTTAGAGATAATGGATTTTTTTATAATGATGAAGTTAATAATAATGAAGTTGTTAATAATAATGAAGTTGTTAGTGACAATGAAGTTGTTAGTGACAGTGAATTTATTTATAATAATGAAGTTGTTAATAACAATGAAGTTTATAATGGTGAAGTTGTTAATAATAATGAAGCTGTTCAAAATGGAGTTATTAAAAATTACGGACTTATGTATAATAATGAAACTGTTACTAATAATGGATTTATTAGTATTAGTCAATCTTCTTATAATGATGTAATGGGTAATTGCCGTAAACTTTTTAGTAATAATAAGAGTTATGACTTTGGCTTTCTTAATAATGTTGCTGTTAAGACCGGGAAACGTGCCTGTGAAAGTGGTTATGCTGGTGATAATGAAAGTAGGAATAAGATGAGATATATTAATAACGACGAATATAGTAGTGAAGGTGAGTATTATAGTGATAGTGATAATGATAGTGATAAAGATAGTGATAAAGATAGTAATAAAGATAGTGATAAAGATAGTGATAAAGATAGTGATAATGATAGTGATAGTGTAGGATCTAGGACTCCTAGGCATAACGAACTTTTTACTCCACCTCAATCTCCTAATGTTGATGATGAGAAGTATATGAAAAATGATAAGTATGATAGACATAGCCGTATGGATAAATATTATTCAGAATATAATTATAATGATGGGGAAATATTTAATGAAAGTTTTAAATTAAAAAGAAATGATGACAGTAAAAAAATAGACGAGGAAAGCGAAAAAGAGGAAAGCGAAAAAGAGGAAAGTGAAAAAGAGGAAAGTGAAAAAGAAGAAAGCGAGGAAGAGACAGGTGATAACATAATTGACGAAAATCATCCTCTTGTTAAAAATAACGTACACGTAAACAATTTATCACGGGATGAACACCGTGCATTACTTGAATATTATGGAGGAACACTACCAGAGCGATACTACGATACGAAATATTTTGTAAACCCATATAAGACGAATGATGAATCTTCAGAGGAAGAACCAGATAGCTCTAATTTATTTTTAGGATCTTTTGAGATTCCTAAGGAACCAGAAGTTAAAGTTAATCCATTTTTAGGATCAAACAATAAAAATTTTAGTAGTTCCTTTTTTCCATCAAGTTTTTTTAATTCAGATAAGTCTACTACTACTGATGAAGCACTTACAAAGGATAATGATGAGAAAGATGCTGTAGATACACCTGTAGAAGATAAAGAGTGTAGTTTGGATATAGTGAAAGTTAATAGTGACGAAAAAGAAAAAGTTGAACCACTAGAATCATTAAATGATAATGATGACTCAGTTAATGGCGAATCTATTAATAATGTAATAGAAAGTGATAAAGAACAAGCGGTTCAAGTTCAAGAAAACGAACAAATTGAGTTATCAAAATCATTAAGTGACAATAGTGACTTAGTTAATGACATAGATGTTAATAATGTAGTAGAAAGTGAAAAAGAACAAGCGGTTCAAGTTCAAGAAAACGAACAAATTGAGTTATTAAAATCATTAAGTGATAATAATGACTTAGTTAATGACATAGATGTTGATAGTGAAATAGAAAATGAAAAAGAAAAAAGAATGTTACGTAAAAGACATATGATATTTGATGAACCATCACAAGGAATTGTTAAGAAATTTAGATTATCAAATAATAATATAAACAGTAGTAGTATTGACAGTAGTAATATAAAAAATAATAAGATAGTAGAAGAGAAATATGAGTATATTACTAAATCTGAAAAAGAAAAAAAACTTGAAATATCTGAGAGCGCCAGACGTATTAATTTATTTGATTTAATTGTTAAAAAGTATAATGAAGTTATATCTTGTAATGAAAAACATGAATATGTTCATGTAGCAGAGGAACAAAATGAGGAAATTACTAAATATGGAGGAAAAGAACTTGATATATTTAAAGAAAAGAAATTTGATACATTTAAAGAAAAGAAATTTGATACATTTAAAGAAAAAGAACTTGATATTTTTAAAGAAAAAAAACATGATGCAGTTAAGGAAAAAAAACACGATGCAGTTAAGGAAAAAAAACATGATGCAGTTAAGGAAAAAAAATGTATTAATTTGTACGATTTAATTGTTAAGAACAATAATGACCTTATGTCTAGTAGTGAAAAATATGAATACGTTGATGTAGCAGAGGAACAAAATGAACAAGTAATTCAAGAAGAGGTTGAATTTCAACAACCAACATTAGTTAATGAGAATGAAAACATGATGAATTTTAATACTATATATAATAATGATACTACAGACGAACATACAAGTTTTATTAATGAAGTATTTCCCAATCCTCAATTATATGCGTTCGATAATGAAATATATCAAAATAGAGAAATATATAACTATGATCAAATGTATCAAGATAGAGAAATATATAACTATGATCAAATATATCAAAATAGAGAAATATATAACTATGATCAAATATTCTCAAATGGTGAAATATGTACTCCTAAACAAGGATACTTTAAAAATAACGAAGAATATTCATTAAGTGAAACATCATCAAATAGTGAAGTATATTCATCTGAACATGAAATAGAACAAAATGATGAAGTATATTCACTAAGCGGAATATTCTCAGATAATGAAATACGTTCATCTGAACATGAAATAGAACAAAGTGATGAAGTATATTCATTAAATGGGATATTCTCAGACAATGTAGATAATAATAAGCGCGAAATGGAAACAAATGACGGAATTTATTCACTTAATGAAGTTCAAGAATGCAATAAAGATATAAAAGAATTGCCAGTTGTATCTAACTTATCTTCTAAATTAGCTAAACCAGAGAAAAAAAATCTAAAGAAAAAAGAGAAAAAAGAGAAAAAAAATCTAAAGAAAAAAGAAAAAAAAGAAAAAAAAGAAAAAAAAAGTCTAAAGAAAAAAGAAAAAGAAGATTTAAATTCAATGGAACAGGTACTTAACGAGGAACCTAAAACAAAAAAAAAGCTTACAAAAAAGATACTGAAAAAAACTGTAGACACAAATGCTTTATTTGCATCATCGGACAGCGATATGTCATCATCTGATAGTAGTGCATCTCCCTGCAGAAAACAACCACATATACCTCGAGATGATTCTTCATCAGATGATGAAACTAATGCCGGGCAATTAATATCTACACAAAAAAAAAGCGCAATTGCAATGAAAGAATTATTTGTATTACCACCTACTTCTATGGTAGTAGAAAATACTTTAGTACTACAAGAAAAAATATTCACAAGCCAAGTTACATTACATAAAGATATTTGTAGAGAGAACTATTACCAAAAGGGTCAAAAAATTGAAAAAAAGGAATCAATATGTAACACTACGAAAGTGAATATGATACACAAAAATGTAGAGAACACAAGTACTAAATTAGCAAATACAAAAATTATTCAAATGCTTATTAGACTGACAAATTCCAAAATTATTAAAATGGTTGTTAAATTTGCAAAAGCCAAAATTACTCAAATGTTTATTAAATCGCCAAATAACCAAATTAGTCAAATACCTGTTAAATCATCAAATACAGAAATAATCCAAATGCCTATTAAATCATCAAATACAGAAATTACAGAAATGCCTACCAAATCAGAACATACAGAAATCATCCAAATGATTAAATCAGAAAAAACAGAACATACAGAAAAAGCAGAAAATACAGAACATACAGAAAAAACAGAAATTACAGAACATACAGAAAAAACAGAAATTACAGAACATACAGAAAAAGCAGAACATACAGAAATCATCCAAATGATTAAATCAGAAAATACAGAACATACAGAAAAAGCAGAACATACAGAAATCATCCAAATGATTAAATCAGAAAATACAGAACATACAGAAAAAGCAGAACATACAGAAAAAGCAGAACATACAGAAATCATCCAAATGATTAAATCAGAAAATACAGAACATACAGAAAAAGCAGAACATACAGAAATCATCCAAATGATTAAATCAGAAAAAGCAGAAAATACAGAACATACAGAAAAAGCAGAAAAAACAGAACATACAGAAATCATCCAAATGATTAAATCAGAACATACAGAACATACAGAAAAAGCAGAAAAAACAGAACATACAGAAAAAGCAGAACATACAGAAAAAGCAGAAAAAACAGAACATACAGAACATACAGAAAAAGCAGAAAAAACAGAACATACAGAACATACAGAAAAAGCAGAAAAAACAGAACATACAGAAATCATCCAAATGATTAAATCAGAAAATACAGAACATACAGAAAAAGCAGAAAAAACAGAACATACAGAAAAAGCAGAAAAAACAGAACATACAGAAAAAGCAGAACATACAGAAAAAGCAGAAAAAACAGAAATCATCCAAATGATTAAATCAGAAAAAACAGAAAAAGCAGAACATACAGAAATCATCCAAATGATTAAATCAGAAAATACAGAACATACAGAAAAAGCAGAAAAAACAGAACATACAGAAAAAGCAGAACATACAGAAAAAGCAGAAAAAACAGAACATACAGAAAAAGCAGAACATACAGAAAAAGCAGAACATACAGAAAAAGCAGAAAAAACAGAACATACAGAAAAAACAGAAAAAGCAGAACATACCGAAAAAACAGAAAAAGCAGAAAAAACAGAACATACAGAAAAAACAGAAATGCCTGCCAAATCAGAACATACAGAAATGCCTACCAAATCAGAACATACAGAAAAAGCAGAAAATACAGAACATACAGCACATACTAAAATAATTAAAATGCCTACTAAATCACCAAATACTAAAATAATTAAAATGCCTACTAAATCACCAAATACTAAAATTACTCAAATATATGCTTTTCAAAAAGAAATGAAAGAATCAAATAAAGAGATAAGAAAGAATAGATTAAATAAATATTATAATGTATATAATACAGCAACTAAGTTATTTGAAACATATTTCAAAAGAAATACTTTAAAAACTTCTTATTTTTTTAAGAAGGTTATTGATACTAAACAAAATTGGATTTATAAGAAAAGTGTTGTTGTTAAGGAGTGGAGCAAGGGAAAAGTATTGAGGACAATGATTTCTCATTCCATTAAGGACGTACGTAACGCATCCACAAACAGCAAAGGGATCCATACCGAGAATAACGATACCAAAGATGACGTTGTTTTAATATCTATTGGAACTCAGTGTTGTTATATTTCTGAAAGATTGTTATGTTATGAAGAAGAAGGGATCCCTGTGAAAAAGTACGGTTTGAAAGATATTTGCAATTATTATAGGTCCAAAACTATTTTTGAGCTAAAACTCAATCTAACTTCTTATCCATTTAAATCGTTTATTACATCTACATTTGTTTATAACTCGTTACTGACTAAGCTAGCTAAAACTTCTAATATATGTTCATTCGTTTATAATGCATCACCCAGTGTACAAGACAAACTGTTTATTACATCTACATCTGTTTATAATACATCACCCATTGTGCACACCAAAATGTTTATTACATCTACATCTGTTTATAATACATCACCCATTGTACACGCCAAAATGTTTATTACATCTACATCTGTTTATAATACATCACCCATTGTGCACACCAAAATGTTTATTACATCTACATCTGTTTATAATATGTCCCTAAATATGCTAGCTTTATCTTCTAATAAATATGTGTCTGTTTATAATACATTACTATCTAATGCTTCTGATCTATATAGTTGCAAATGTCCTAAAACATATTTTGAACAGTATATCCTAACTGATGATGTGATAGTTTCTAAGGAATTTAGCAATGTTACAGAGAAAATAGATAAAAAACAACCTATCTCTTTGGATCAATATTCTCACATGGAGAAACTTTCTGTTATGGATCGCAAATACAATATTGAGGTGGGTACAATGAGTACTCATTTAATCAATACCAACCCAAGTTTTACAACTGAGCAATATATACCTACTTATGAATACAAGCTTGTGGAAATATCAGTAACAACCGAGCAAAATACCATGTTAAATAATATTACATGGTTCACTACTATCAATAAATCAAATAACGCAAACGATTTCAAAGAATATACATTTATAACCAAGTCAAAAAAATTTTATAAGCAGAAAAAAAAAAAAAAGAAGAAAAAAAAAGAACGATTTGAAGAGAAAAATGAAAGAACAATAGAAAAAAAAGAACGATTTGAAGAGAAAAATGAAAGAACAATAGAAAACAAAGAACGATTTGAAGAGAAAAACGAAAGAACAATAGAAAAAAAAGAACGATTTGAAGAGAAAAACGAAAGAACAATAGAAAAAAGTATAGACAACAAAACATGGAATGATACAAAAGACCCAAAAGGTCCAAATAGTGTAATAATAGGTGATGAAAAAAAAGAGATAAAACTTGAACAACTTATATCAATGGTAAATTATTATTGCTGGTATGTGAATATTTCGGAAAATTTTATTAAAAGTATTATTGCCACATATAGCTCAATAGATTACAAAAGTATGGGACACAATATATGTATTAGAAATATTATTGTTATATTTATTTCATTTATCAAAATGAATAGATATAACATATTGTACTTTCTCAACGTATTAGGAGGGTCAGTTTATTACTTCCAAGCAATTTTTCAGAGAACAATAGAAATGGAAATGTCAACAGATAAAGGAACAGGTAAGCAGACAATTGGAAGTACTATAGAAAATCTATATGAAAAAGGAACAGGTAAGCAGACAATTGGAAGTATAAGAGAAAGTCGATATGACAAAGGAACAGGTAAGCAGACAATTGGAAGTACTATAGAAATTCTATATGACAAAGGAACAGGTAAGCAGACAATTGGAAGTATGAGAGAAAATCTGTATGACAAAGGAACAGGTAAGCAGACACTTGGAAGTATGAGAGAAAATCTGTATGACAAAGGAACAGGTAAGCAGAGGCTTGGAAGTATTAGTCCTCCTAATAGCGTTGAGGAAAGTGATAGTGGCAATAATATTACAGAAAGGCAAACATATATTAAAGAAAAAAGTGAAGAAAATGATGACGAATATGAAGAAGGGGATGGTGTAATGGAAAGACATAGTAGCATACTAATTCATAGGGGGATAAGAAGTAAAAAATTAGTAGATTATTCTTTATATAATACTTATGCAAAATCATCATTTTTACAATGTGCAGAGCAAGCCGATAATCATTTTATTGGAAATTATTTAGGTAGATATAATGATGCAAATTTTCTTCACTTAAGGCAAAAAGTAAAATTATGTTTATGTAGAACATTTGGGCACATAAGAAACACATGCGAGACATGTGTATTACATTTTACGCATTTAATATTCGATTTATATATAAGTAGGTTTAATAATAAGAAAGAACTAATACAGAGCATTATTAATGATATACATTTGAACGAAAGGCAATACTCAGACGTTATGATACAATTACTAAAGCAGCATTATCCAACAATGTATCAAGAATACTTAGATAAAGAAGAGCTAAAACAACAATACATTCCTTTATACAGAACTTTATTTGAGTCAACAGATTTAATATATCATTTTATAGGTATTATATGTTTATTCATATCACAAAAATACTTTAACTACAAAACAACATCTATCATAATAATAGCAAAATCATACTGCAGAAGTCATCTGGAAGGACTGAAAAGAGTCTATTCAACAAACAACGAGGTAATTAAGGATGTATCTCCAGATTATTATTCTGCAGCTAAATACATGGGGGCTGCATTTACACATGGTAGTATAAGTAAAAGATTTGCATTAGATTTAGAGATCGCTCTTTTAAAAAAATTAAACTATGATTTATCAATACCTACGGCATACAGTTTACTAGACAGTTTATTAAAATCGAATAAGAATATAAATTTTTCAAAATTGGAAAGAAATTATAATTTGGTAGAAGGCGAAATATTATTAAGAATGGCAGGCATTGACAACTCTTTTTTAAAATACAAATCATCGACTTTATCTATGGCTATATATGAAATTTTGAACTTTAATATATGTAAGGACATAATGCAAAGGGAACTATCAGACTTTACAAAGGCAAAGGCACACAATGAACTAAAGGAAAAAAATGAAAGGATGAAACAGCAACTATTTTTGGAAAATGAAATAAGAGAGGAACTTAAAAGAAAAGAAAGAGGACTAATTATTGCTGAGGAGGAGGACCGATTTATTGTTGCATCTCAATATACAAATGAAAAGGACAACTTACATATATACTTAAAAAATGCTATAGTAAAAATTTGCGATGCAGTTGATCAGAAAATACCCAGAAATTATTACAAATCACAGTATCATATTACAGAACAAATAGGTAGGCACATTAAATATTTTAATAAAGGCAAAAAAAGGTATTTAAAAAAATTAATTAATAGGAGTAAAGGCAAATCAAAGACAGAATTGGCTAATAAAAATGATGAAATGGCATTTGGAAATATATTTAATGATGATGAAACAGGGTATCGTGGCAATGGAGAAAAGGAACTTGGCAATAATGAAATAGGAGATAAATCAGAATACTGTGATGAAAATAGGAAAATGAAAAATGATAAGGATAAAGAAAAAGAAATAGAACAACATAAAATCAAAAATGAAAAGAAAGCGAACATGTTCTATAAGGCGAAAAAAAAAATATTAAGGATTATAAAGAAATTAACAAAGAAATTAAAAAAAATAAAGTATTCTGATATCCCTATTAAATATTGTACTTCGTATGTATTATATGGAAAAGATTTAAAAATATATGTAAAGAAACATAAAGGACATTATCATGATAAGGAAAATATAATGAGATCGGAAAATGAAAATATGAAAGATAAAGAACAACAAAATTCGGAAAATAATACATACGAAGGGTTATCAGAAGGAAGTTCCTTAAAAAAAAAAATAAATAAAGGTTATATAATAGGGTCAAAGACTGAATCGACAGATGAACATTTGGTATATTATTACAATTATATAAGTAGATTAAGAAATAGGCTTATCATAGGTTTGAAATATTTTAAAAATAGAATTAATAACATCAAGAAAACAGATGTATCAATGAAATTACTTAGTTTAGAACATATTATTAACAAAAAAGAAAACAAGAAAGGAAAAAATGGAAAGAGGAATATACGTATCACCAAAAACATTTCTTTATATAAACAGCTATTAAATGAAATAAAAATTTTGTTTCTATGGTTTTACAAGTTAACAAATATTGAGATTAGACCGTTAATAAAATTTTCGGATCTAAAATTTATATCTATTGTTAAATTGTATGCCAAAGAATATTCAAAATATATTAAAAACGTACTTAACGCTAATTGTGCAAATGATAATGAAACTAAAGAAATATCAAATGAAAGTACTGCCCAAACTATTAAGGATGGTAAAGAACATAAAGGGCAAAGTGGAAATATAGCGTCAAAAAATAATAACATACAGGTGATAGAATATAGAGAAAATTTGGCTGAACAAAAAATGAGTAATAGTAATAGCATTGAATATTTTAAACCATATGATCAATCAATTGGCGCAAGTGTAAAAATTAAAACATTGCAAGATATATATATTGAAGAAGTGTCCAAAGCCATCGAAACACAAGCAAAGAATTATGACTTATTCTTAACTAATGATCGGAGAATGAAAAATAAAAAAAGAAAAAATAAGTCATTAGATATTGAGGCTATTTCGAAAAAGAAAGAAAGGAAATTGGTTATGTCGATGGCTACAAATATTGCGAAAAAAAAAGAAAGGAAATTGGATATGTCGATGGCTACAAATATTGCGAAAAGGCACTTGGGAAAAATTAATAGTAATCTTGAGGAGTGTATATTATCAGAAAAACAAAAGTATCTTGACTATGCAAAAACACTAAATTTCTCAGATGGTACTAGGCTTAGAAATATATTTACTGATGAAATAATTGCATTAGATCAAGATATAAATACAAATACTGATAATATGTTAGAGACTGAGAAAAATATATTCGAACGAGAACAACACAAAGAAATAGAAAAGCACCACGACGATTCGATATTACGACTAAAGGAATATGGAGATTTTAAAGATGATTACAACAGTCCAGGAATGGCTGAAAGAAGTGTAGAAAAAAAAAATAAAAAGACAATATTTACACAAGGGAATTTAGCGAATGATGATAAGGACTGGATTACTATTAATGACCCCGAGGTTGATGAGTGCGCAAAAGAATTAATGGAATGTTTTTTAAAATGGAAAAACAAAAATTTCATATCAAAGAATTGGACATATAATGAATATCCTAAGTGCAAAGATTATTACTTTTCTTTAGTTTTTAGTGATTTAAAATCGGCGAAATCGTTAAAAGGCATTGTAGAAATGATGCATATGAAATACATGCATTTACTAAATATATGTAAGGAGATTAACAGTCAGCAAAATGTGCTAGAGGAGGAATGACGTTTAAGAATGTTTACATATATTATATTACATTACATTACATTATATTACAGGCACTATAATAAGCTAATATGGTAATACAGATATACATCAGCAATATAACAATATAAATGTTCTTTCTATATGAAAATGAGGATATTTAAGTTAGGGAAACAACAATTTATACATATACAAAAAATCAAAAAAATTAATACATACATATACAAAACACCCCCAAAAAATTTATATATATATACATACATACACACATATACAAAAACCCAAAAAAATTTATACATACAAAAAACACAAAAAAATTTATACATACAAAAAACCAAAAAAATTTATACATATATACTAACCCCCAAAAATTTTATACATACAAAACCCCAAAAATTTTTTACATACATACTAACCCAAAAAAATATATAGACATACAAAACCCCCCAAAATTTTTTACATACATACTAACCCCAAAATTTTTTACATATATACTAACCCAAAAAAATTTATACATACAAAAAACCAAAAAAATTTATACATACAAAAACCCCAAAAAAATTTATACATACAAAAAACCAAAAAAAATTTATACATATATACTAACCCCCAAAAATTTTTTACATACATACTAACCCAAAAAAATATATAGACATACAAAACCCCCCAAAATTTTTTACATACATACTAACCCCAAAATTTTTTACATATATACTAACCCAAAAAAATATATAGACATACAAAACCCCCCAAAATTTTTTACATACATAAACCCCAAAAAAATTTATATATACAAAAACACAAAAAAATTTATACATACAAAAAACCAAAAAAATTTATACATACAAAAAACCAAAAAAATTTATACATATATACTAACCCCCCCAAAAAATTTATACATATATACTAACCCCCAAAAATTTTTTACATACATACTAACCCAAAAAAATATATAGACATACAAAACCCCCCAAAATTTTTTACATACATAAACCCCAAAAAAATTTATATATACAAAAACACAAAAAAATTTATACATACAAAAAACCAAAAAAATTTATACATACAAAACCCCCAAAATTTTTTACATACATACTAACCCCCAAAAATTTTTTACATACATACTAACCCAAAAAAATATATAGACATACAAAACCCCCCAAAATTTTTTACATACATAAACCCCAAAAAAATTTATATATACAAAAACACAAAAAAATTTATACATACAAAACCCCAAAAAAATTTATACATATATACTAACCCCCAAAAATTTTATACATATATACTAACCCCCCCAAAAAATTTATACATATATACTAACCCCCAAAAATTTTATACATACAAAAACCCAAAAAAATTTATACATATATACTAACCCCCAAAAATTTTATACATATATACTAATCCCCAAAAATTTTATACATATATACTAACCCCCAAAATTTTTTACATATATACTAACCCCCCAAAAAATTTATACATACACAAACCCAAAAAAATATATAGACATACAAAACCCCCAAAATTTTTTACATACATACTAACCCAAAAAAATATATAGACATACAAAACCCCCCAAAATTTTTTACATACATACTAACCCCCAAAAAAATTTATACATACAAAAAACCCCAAAAAAATTTATACATATAAAAAACCAAAAAAATTTATACATACAAAAAACCAAAAAAATTTATACATACAAAAAACCAAAAAAATTTATACATACAAACCCCCCAAAATTTTTTACATACATAAACCCCAAAAAATATATAGATATACAAACCCCCCCAAAATTTTTTACATATATACTAACCCCCAAAATTTTTTACATACATAAACCCAAAAAAATATATAGATATACAACCCCCCACAAAATTTTTTACATATATACTAACCCCCAAAATTTTTTACATACATAAACCCAAAAAAATATATAGATATACAACCCCCCACAAAATTTTTTACATATATACTAACCCCCAAAATTTTTTACATACATAAACCCAAAAAAATATATAGATATACAAACCCCCCAAAAATTTTTTACATACACAAACCCAAAAAAATATATAGACATACAAAACCCCCCAAAATTTTTTACATACATACTAACCCCCAAAATTTTTTACATACAAAAAACCAAAAAAATATATAGACATACAAACCCCCTCAAAATTTTTTACATACATACTAACCCCCAAAATTTTTTACATATATACTAACCCCCAAAATTTTTTACATACAAAAAACCAAAAAAATTTATACATACAAAAAACCAAAAAAATTTATACATACAAAAACCCAAAAAAATTTATAGACATACAAAACCCCCCAAAATTTTTTACATACATACTAACCCCCAAAATTTTTTACATACAAAAAACCAAAAAAATTTATACATACAAAAAACCAAAAAAATTTATACATACAAAAACCCCAAAAAATTTATAGACATACAAAACCCCCAAAAAATTTATACATACAAAAAACCAAAAAAATTTATATATACAAAACCCCAAAAAAATTTATACATACAAAAACCCCAAAAAAATTTATACATACAAAAAACCAAAAAAAATTTATACATATAAAACCCCCCCAAAAAATATATAGATATATCATATAAGCCACCCACAAAATATATAGACATAATATAAGCCACCCAAAAAATATATAGACATAATAAAAAAAAACAAAAAATTTATAGACATAATAAAAAAAAACAAAAAATTTATAGACATACATATATAATATATACATAATACATATATAATATATACATAATATATACATAATATATACATAATATATACATAATACATATATAATATATACATAATACATATATACATAATACATATATAATATATACATAATATATACATAATACATATAATAATAATAATACATATATAATATATACATAATATATACATAATATATACATAATACATATATAATATATACATAATACATATATAATATATACATAATATATACATAATATATACATAATACATATATAATATATACATAATACATATATAATATATACATAATACATATATAATATATACATAATACATATATAATATATACATAATACATATATAATATATACATAATACATATATAATATATACATAATACATATATAATATATAAATAATATATACATAATATATATACATGCTACCAATATCAAAAAAGGGCAAATTCTTAAAAGGGCAAATTCTTAAAAGGGCAAATTCTTAAAAGGGCAAATTCTTAATTGTACTAATCTAAAATAAGATTAGTTGGCTTTATAAATAACTATATTGATGAATACAACATCGAATATGTGGAATAACGGCAAAAATATTAAGGAATAGAACTATTTACAGAAACTGGAAATTTAAGAATAACCAGAAATAATGATATATCTATATATGTTAATAATATGTCTTAATCTAGACTATTATATAACATAATACTTCTCTTCAAAAAAGATGACATATTGGGCAAAGCAAGACACTCATAATATTTAATTACCAGATTTTTTTTTTTTTGGAGAATTACACACAATATTAATAGAATATTATTTTATTATATTGTATTTTTATTTGTTTAGATAACAATCTTTACAACACATTATCTTAAATATTATTTATATATTAACTACCATTATTAACAAGACTACAATTTTTTTTTTTACAAAGTTATACAAGACTACAATTTTTTTTTTACAAAGTTATACAAGCTTCTGTTTTTTTTTTACTAAGTTATACAAGACTACAATTTTTTTTTTACAAAGTTATACAAGCTTCTGTTTTTTTTTTACTAAGTTATACAAGACTACAATTTTTTTTTTACAAAGTTATACAAGCTTCTGTTTTTTTTTTACTAAGTTATACAAGACTACAATTTTTTTTTTTTACAAAGCTATACAAGCTTCTGTTTTTTTTTTTACTTTATACAAGTTGCCCATTTTTTTTTTTTACAAAGCTATACAAGCTTCTGTTTTTTTTTTTACTTTATACAAGTCACCCATTTTTTTTTTTACAAAGCTATACAAGCTTCTGTTTTTTTTTTTACTTTATACAAGTCGCCCATTTTTTTTTTTTTACAAAGCTATACAAGCTTCTGTTTTTTTTTTACTTTATACAAGTTGCCCATTTTTTTTTTTTACAAAGCTATACAAGCTTCTGTTTTTTTTTTACTTTATACAAGTCGCCCATTTTTTTTTTTTACAAAGCTATACAAGCTTCTGTTTTTTTTTTACTTTATACAAGTTGCCCATTTTTTTTTTTACAAAGCTATACAAGCTTCTGTTTTTTTTTTACTTTATACAAGTCGCCCATTTTTTTTTTTTACAAAGCTATACAAGCTTCTGTTTTTTTTTTTACTTTATACAAGTCACCCATTTTTTTTTTACTTAATAAAAACTTTTTTTTTTTTTTTTTTTTAACTTTATAAAATCTCCAATTTTTTTTTTTACAACTGTATATTATGGTATCACTTAAATATAACACAACATATTAACATATATGGTATGCTAAAAAGGAGAGAGCATATATGTTATTTATTTTTTTCTAAGTTAATCATTTTTTGGTTTAAGGGTGTTCTCAAAAATTGGACACAACATATGTGAACAAATAATATATAGGTATATATGTACAAGTATAAACTTGAAAAAGATAGTAGTCTATATTTTTCAGTAATTAAATATGCATAAGAACGATGTAAAAGATAAAATTAGCATATCTACAACAAAATAAAATGGTTATACAGTTATTAAAAAGTAAAAAGATATAGGGAAAGCAAATAATGACAAGCACAAAAAATATATTAATATTGAAACGGATAATGACAATGGTTCTTATTTTTTATTTTATGTTTCCTTAATCACCAATTTGAAATATGTTCATGTATAATAGGTATTCAAAAAATATTTTGAAAGGTTAAAATATTACATTAGTTCTATAACTGGCAAATAAACTAATAAGTGAATTTATAATATGAATCAAAATTATTTTAATAAATATATTTCTAATAAGGATATAGACAATGTAAACAATTATACTACTATTTAATGTACTGTATCATTATTCATTTGTGAATATAGCGTAAATTATGATGTTTACTAATAGTCTTTATCTTTTTTCAATTTGTTTTTATATCATTCATACCAATAGCAGTTATTACTTTTAGCAACTTTTTCATATTACGTCACAACATAATAATTATTAGTTATATAATTTTTATTATTTTAGAGGGGAAATGTGCTACATGATTTAATTAATATTAAAAAATGTTCAAATGTTATTACAATTTTTTGAATAAAACATGAATATTTAATTTAAAAAAAAAACAACTAAAAAATATAATATATGCACATATGTATAATCCTAATAAAAAAATAATATATAGTCTCAATTAAATGGTTAGGATGAATAATTAAATCAACAATTTTTTACAAATTAACGAAAAACATAAAATAAAAAATAATCACACAACTCTAAAAAAATAATAATCAAATTATGACATACTTATTTTTATTCATAAGTATATATTATTTCCTACTTAAAGGTATATAAACGTTTGTTATAGGATTACCATCATTACACACTTTCAATTACAGTATATTTTTCTCTTAAAGTGTGTATAATTTTATTAATAAATATTTTAATATTAGACTTCGTTTGGATTGGTGGATTAGTATCATTAAGGTCGTTTTTGATATTGGTATATTTTTGTTCGACTTTATTTTCCATAATATTTGTTAACATTTTTGAATTTTTGTGATATGAAAATATTTCACTATTTCTTTTTGTGGTTAAATAATTATTAATATTTTTTGTGTGTTTTTTTTTTTCATAATATTTTAAATTTGGAAAAATGAAATGCAGTATTTTTACATTATTACTATTATTATATGAATCTTTCATATAATGCAACAATGTGAAAATAAGTGAATATATAAACGAATAAATAATAGGTCTTTTATTCTTATGAACAATATTTTGAATATAAGGGAATGAACAATTTATAGATGAAATACCATACACATTGCATATATCTAATATTTTAAATAATGAATATAAAATTATTTTAAAACTTTTTCTATTCATATTTTTTGGTATTACTACATGAAATATGATATTTATGTAAATACTTTTTTTTTTTTTGTTGGTCATATTTAAAAAAACGTTTTTATAATATTCATGTTTATAATTTATATTTGAATTATTTTTATGCTGATTTTTTTTACTTATTGAATAATATTTTCCTTTTTTAAGTATTTCATGTATAGGGAATACAATTGAACTATCTACAATATTTATTTTTTTTATCTCATTTGTTCTATTACCGTTG
Source organism: Plasmodium yoelii (assembly GCF_900002385.2). Lineage (NCBI taxonomy): Eukaryota > Apicomplexa > Aconoidasida > Haemosporida > Plasmodiidae > Plasmodium > Plasmodium yoelii. The sequence continues at coordinate 1,724,474 of NC_036186.2, read as the reverse complement.
CTATTCACACTATTACTACTTATATCATTATTAATCATATCATTACTAGTGACCCCATTACTGTTAATATAGTTACTGTCAATACTGTTGCTACTAATTTCGTTACTATTAATAAAATTAGCGCTGCCACTTTTTATCGTACTTTTTTCTGAATCAAATGGGTCATTTTTTATCTTTCTAATATTATTAAAATTTGTGTGTGATATTTTTTGTAATCCTTTATTTTTTTTTATCTTTATTTTCTTTTCATCATTTTTCTCAGATGTATGCATTGCTAATCGAAGGTTTTTATGTCTTGTAATAATAATGTTTCCGTAGGAAGAGGAAAATGTTTTATCTTTTGTTATATAATTAATTTTATTGTATTTTTCATTTAGATGTGATTCTTTTTCTATATTATTATATTTTTTGTTTTTTGTATGACCATTTTGTGATCTTGGTTTTCTAAAATGCTTCAATAAATTCAACTGTTCTTTCATATTTGGGAATACAAAATCAGGTTTTGCTAAATTGATATTAAATAGGTTTTTATAAATAATTTCTTCCGAATTATTATTTATATCTTCATATATATATAAAATTAAAGCATTTAATTTTTTATCTTTGATTGTTAATTTGTCGATATGCATATTCTTATTTGTAGGATTCGAAGGGTTTATTTTTAAAAATCGCATCGAATTTTCTGTTAAAATTTTGTAAGTACTACAATAACTTTTGTTAAAAATGTTTTTTTGCCTATATTCTTCACTTTCAAAATTGTTCTCAAGCCTTTGTTCTAAAATTGTTGATGTTTCTTTTTTACATTTCTGTATTTCATCTTCTTGTACTTTTTTTTTTACAAAATATCCATTTTCATCAAAATATTTCGAACTGAGATAAGTAGTTTTGAAATTAGAATTTGGTTCCTTGTCTTCTTTTATATCAATATTTTTATTTATTAAAGTGCTTTCGATTGATTTATCTTTGTTAATATTATTTACAATAAGATTTTTCTTTCCTTTTTGTTTTTCACTAATTGATTTATTTGATAAGTGTGTAAATGGTTTTACATGTTTATCATAGGAATAAACATAATTTTTGCTATGCATATTTTTTAATAATTTATAAAATTTTTTTTTAAATTTATTATTATTTCTAATAGTAACATTATTATTTTTGTGATTATATTCAAACAAATTATGAATTTCTCCCAAACTAAAAATTATTGAAATATCCATTACTTTGTCATATAAATTATTTTTAATATATAAATGGAAATAACTATGTACATTTATTTTTGTCTTAATTAATTTATACAAATAAAAAAAATTAAAATATTTAAGCATATGTGCAAAAGGTTTTGAAGATCGTTGCAAAGGATATATATCATTTTGTTTCTTGTAAATATTATTATTTTTTTCATTATTATTTTCTTTCCCCTTTTCAATAGGTAAAGGGGGTAATGACAATGTGGTATTTTTATTTTCAATAATATAAAAAATGTATAAAATATTTCTTTTATATTCTTTAAGATTAATACGTTTCATAATATTTAGTTCATGTTCTATATGTCTATTTAGAGCTTTTTTTTCTGCTATATGCTTATAAACCATATCATTAATTGTTTGTTGAAAATTTGTATTTTTTTTATTTATTTTATTTTCATTTATAATATTTTCCATTTCATTATTATGAGTAATAGATAGTTGTTCTTTTTTTTTTATCATCATATTAATATGATTACTATACATATTATTCATATGTTTATATAAATTATATATATTTTTATAAATATCTATATATAGCATATTTCCTTCATATATATTATTTAACCTTTTACATTTTATATTCAGCCAACTAAGACATGCCCAATAGTACATATTTGTATATAAGCTTTTCAAATTGGTAATAATTTTTTGTTCTTTTAAATATGTTGATACATTAGACCATAAAATGACTTCATCATTATTCTCATTCATAGGATAAACTTTTAAATGTGTATTTTGAGAACAGTTATAATCATTACAATTTGGAATTTGATGAATATGAACAGATTTGGAGATATAATTGTTGTTATTTTTTTTGTCTATTTTATGATCATAATTGATATTTATATTACTATACATATTTTTTTTATCAAATTCATCAATATTGTAATAATTATCAGTTTGGACATAATTTTGTTTTATTATAGTACTGTTATTTGTGTTATAATTTGGTGAAATATATTTTTTTGTATCCTTTCCCATAAAATACATATCACAGTTAATTTCATTTTTACTGTCATTAGTAATAATATCACCAAGCTTTGTACCAGAATAATTATTCCATAATAATTTTTTTATATTAAGAAAAGTGTTTTTTTTTTTTCCCCTTTCTTTTTTTATATTTATTAAAACATTTTTTGTATTGAAGTCATGACATAGTTCAAAAATGTCTGAATGATTTTGATCCAATTCAGAAAGAAGAAAATTTAAATATGAAAACATTACATAACTAAAAATCACAAAGTGGTCATCCTTATAATTGCTACCATTTTCCATATTTTCATTAATATTATACAAGTATTTTTTCTTTTTTTTTTCATATTTTTTTAATATTTTCCTATATATTTTGATTAAACTAAAAATCAAATCATTGTCAAAATTGTAAAAAATTAAATTTGTGTAAAAAATTTGGGTATTTTTGTTGATGTTCTTGCAAAAAGCAAGTATCCTTTTGAAAAGGGACTTTCGTAAATCAATTATCTTTGCCATATTTTTTAATTTTATTTTTTTGCTTTTATCATTTCCTCCAATTTTATACTACTAAAAAAGTTACACCATTATTTTGTGTATTAATGTCTTCGTAAAGTGTATATATAAACTTATGTATTTTTAATTATCTAATTTTTTTTAATAATTATTCTTTTAGAAATAAAGTTCCAAGCCAATTCAGACAATAGTTTTTAGCTTTTAATTTGAGATATTAGTGAAGTATATATATATAGTATTAATAGTAATCAAATTCTAAACTCCAAAAAGGAAGGTGAAATGAATTATCTATTGTTATGACAAAACAAAAGAAAAAAAGGAAATACATAAAGAATAAAATAAATAAAAATATAAATATTAAAGAAATACAAAACAATAGCGCATTGAAATTTTTTTTTTTTTTTCACAATTTAAAAGTAGAAAGGTTAACTTAAAAAAAAAATAATAATAATAATAATAATAGTAATAGTAATAATAATACAGTAATAAAATAAAAATATTCAAAATAGGTCGACGAATGTGCTAAATAAATAACATTTTTCATATGAAAATGGAGCAAAATAAAAGCGAAAAATACAATACAAAATACACGAACAAAGTGTTTTAAATATTCTGTGAACATATGTTTTTTTTATTATTGTTGATTAATTAAAGAAATTTTAAACATATTTATTCTGAGTCCATATTCCCCAATTTGACACATTCGCACGTATGTACACATTTGGTGTATCTGTTTAAATACTTTGCATTTTTAAAGAATCTTTTTCAATCATGCTTAATATATGTCAAAAAAAAAAAAGTTTACACACTTTATCGTAGGTATGGGTTTATATATTTTGTGTGCTTTAATTTTGAATATGTTATAAGCTTTTATGTTCTTCATTTTTTTAAGTGCTATTTGTGTAAACAATTTATTTCCTAATTCCTGTATCTTGTCAATATTCTTTTTATAAATAATTCCAAAAAAAAAAAAAACGAATAAGCTACACAGTATTATAAGCAATTACATATGCCTAAAAAAAAGGAAAAAAAAAAAAATATGAACAGGGGATAAAAATGAAGCATGAAAAGAAAAAAATAATACACTGAAATGGTGATATTTGTCTCATTTTCTGAGATATAGATTATATTTAATTATTATCTTTAACCTGATCATAATGTTCAAGTTTCATAGTTCGGGATGGACATGAAAGAATAAATAATTTTCTTGAAATATTGCGCAATGGGGAAATGTTCATATATCGAAGAATTCCAATACATAAATATTTTTTCTTATGAAGTAAATAAAAAAAGCATCTATAAAATGGTTTTTTGTAAAAATAGGAAGGTATTGGTATTATAAGGACATGTCCTGTACTTAGTTTTAAATTTTTATGAAACATGTTAACATTTTTTGAATATTCATTTATATTAATTCCTATTAATGAATATATTACTGAATATTCAATTGCATATTTACTTATTGGTAAAGAAAATGAAACTAAATTATGCAACATTTCATCAACAAAAATATTTGCAGATACTAATTCAAAGGTGTAAATATATTCGCCACAATTTTCCCAAATCTTATTCATTTTTTCATTATCATTATAATTTTCATACGACAAATTTATACTTCCGTCTATATATTCTAAACTTTCAGAATTTTTAATTAAGCAAATTATATAAGGGTTTTTATTAACATTAAAAATATTATAATTTATTTTATTTTTTTGTTTATTCACTATTTTAATTTCAGAATCACTATTTGATGTGTAACTATCATCTTGAAATTCATCATGTTTATTATTATTTGTATCAAAAATGATTTTTTCATTAATATGCTTATCTTTGTATTCATTTTTGAATATTTTTTTTATTATTTCCAAATATTTTTTTTTATTTTTAAATATATTATTATATAACTGGTATATAATATTTTTAATAATAATAACTTCATTATCAATTCTATATGCATCTTTGTCTACAAATAAGCTATGATTCGAATTTAAAATTATTATTCTTTTGGCATAAAATATACCACCTTTTATTAAATTTGTACTATCCATAGAGGATCCTCTTATAAATGCAGTATTATTTGAAAAATCTAAAAGATCATTTTCATAATTAAATTTAGGAACATGTATTGACAAAATTATTATATTATATTTCATTCGATCACCATATGATCTATAATTGTTATATTTATCATTTCCGTTTTGTATTGTTCTATTTTTTTTTTTATATTTCATTGTTTTGTATATATTAATTTTTAAATGCTTAAGAAGCATATGAATATTATCTGGCCATCCACATATTAGTAACAATGGTTTTTTCTTATCATCAAAAATATCTCTATATGCTGAAACATAATTATCTACTTCATATATTCCTAAGACAAAATTATATAATATTAATTTATTTTTCTTTGATATTATTTCCATTTCAAAATTGGAATTATTTTTATTAATTTTACTATTTTGATCTTCATTATTATCACTGTTATCTTTATCATTAATTTTATATATATTAGTATTTTGTTCAATGGACTTATCCAACTTGTTTATTTTATTATTTTCTCTATGCATAGTTAATGTATTTTGTTTTGATATTATACTATTTTGCCATTTATCAATATTTTTGTTTTTTTCTATATTTTCATAATTTTTATTTGTTTTTTCACCAAGTTCCAAATCTTTGTTATATCCATTTTCCCCATCAGTACTGACGACATTTTTTGCATATCGTTTTTTTCGTTCATCTATTCTTCTTTGATTATATTCTGAAACCTTTTTAGAAATAGATTTTATAGAAGACAATTTTATCAAATTGTCTAAGCTAGTAGTTAGTATAATACCAGAAAAAGCAGAAGTGTAATAATATTTATTTTCTTCTCCAATAATATAATCAATAGGATTTAAAAATATTTCTTTATTAATTGTTATAATACCAATAAGAAAAGCACCATGTTTTTGATATAAATATTCAGATGCAGTTTGAAATAAAAACCCTCTCATACATTCAGGAAATTGAAACCTATAAATATTATATTTTAATCCTTCTAAATAATAATACATATTTAAACTTATTTTTTCTAATATATTATAATAATTTTTAGAGGATATATCTTGTGATGAATTCATACTACCCACCGTTTTTGAGAATGATATATTTCCTTCATTATAATTATCACTATTTTTATTATTGTAAAAACTTTTAGAAGAATTACTTTTATAATGTTGGATATTATTATTGATTCCATATGTATTCCTATAACCGTTGTAAATAAGATTATCATCATTTTCGCATTCATTTATTTTTAATGCATTATCATTAACACTATTATTTTGCTCATTGTGTATATTTTCATTATTTGCATAATAAATAGAATTAATATTATAATTTTGATTTTTTATGAATTTATTTTGGATTCCTTTTCCTATTTTATAATTTTCACGTGATTTCGTCTTATAATTGAGCATACTACTTGTATCGCTGACTTCATTTTCAGAATGTGAAGAAGATAATTCATTAAAATTTTTGATTTTAATATTAGTACTATTAATTTTTTTATGATTTTTTTTTTTTAAAATATTATTATACATTAATAATCTTAAATCAATAATATATTTTTTTAAACTTTTAACCGCTTTGGGTTTATAAAAAAAATTAATAATTAAAAAAAATAATCCTTTACAATTAATACTTTTAGCTAGTAATGCATATTTTAACTCTTCTATACTTATATAATTATACACATTCATTGATTTGATTAATTCTTCATAAGTATTATTTGATAATTGAACAGTTATAGGAATAAGAGCATTGGAAATATTATAAGTCCCAATAAATCTTAATATACATTCTTGATCATCTTTTTCCCTAATCATATGTGAATCATTAACATTAATATTCATTTCTAAATTTAACATATTATTTTTATTAATTTGATTTTTATGTTCTGAATAAATATCTGTAAATTTCCATGTCTTTTTTTTATCCCCTGTAAATTTATTTATAATATTATTGTGTAAAATATCTTCTGGTCGTATTCGTTGGTTTTTATCATTGTTGTTGAAATTAAAATTATTGCTAGCTAAAAATATTTGTTGATTTAACAATGTATATTTTTCTGAATCTACATTATTTAATATATATAATGCTCTTGCATTAATTACAGCATCATATATAATACTAGGACATATAAAACACTCATTACCCCCATTTATACATATTTTTATATTAGTATTTTTAATAATACTTCCATAAACATATCGATAAATAATAACAGGTAATGGGGTAAATAAAAATATAGATTCTACTGAATTTGGAAAACTATTATTTATTCCTTTACATATATATAATAATTGTGTAGGACTAACAGGACCTAATATTAAAATATAATCATCATCAGGTTTGGGTATTATTCCCATAATCGTTTTAGGACTAAACATTGCTTCTTTTAATCTTTTAAGTTGCGCTCCTACAAATGTAAAACATGTTACTATTATAAACATAGTTAAACATTTCCCCGCAGGTGTGACTGGGGTATAATCACCATAACCAACTGTTGACATAGTAATGACTCCAAAATACACAAAATCTAATGGAGATATAAATTGTCTTTCAATGTCAGGGGCTTCTAATATATACATAATTCCTGAAAAGGTAAATAATATAGCCAATGATAAAATAATTATCCCAATAATAATTATTTTGACATCACTTAGCCAAAAAAAACACGAACTCATTGTACTTTCTGCTCTAACTAATCTTAAAAATCGTAAAGGCCCTAATATTAAAAACCAATATGTTTGGTGATAATCATTTTTCCACACAAAATTCATAATAAAAGAAGAAACAGGTGTTGTTATAAAATCAATTAAAGAAAAAAACGAAAAAATATATTTTAATTTATTATTCGAAAAATATAAACCAAATAAATAATCTAACACACCACACCATTGAAAGGTGCATTCAATATATCCATATAATGGTGGTATGCTTTTCATATTCCATGCATTAATTTTATAATTTTTTGGAGGTCTTGTCATATAACCAGCAGCCCATAACCATACAATACACCATAAAATAATTCTTATTAAAATTGCAATTATCCATACAGGCTCATAAGATAAATGTTGTATAAACTGATGCTTAATATATAAGGTTAGACCTCTAAAGAATAGTAACACATTATTTTGGGTTTTTGAGGATTTAATATTATAATTAACAAAAAAATATAATATATTTTTTATTTTATTAAAACCTTTTATTTTACAAAATATACTCTTTTTTTTTTTATTCTTTTGATTGTGTTTTTTATTTATATATATATTTAAATTATCAAGGTCATCATACATAAAAGTCTTTTTACGTACATATTGTTTGGTATGTTTGTTACTAAAAAGTATTGCACTTTTATCCGTATAAAATTCTTTATCTTTTTTTCTTTTATAGGAAGAATCTTTTTCTTCGCTATATGATTTATTGTTATTTTTATGTAGTAAGCCATTTACATCATCACTTGATTCGGATATTTCTGCGCTTAAGTTTTTTGATCCCTCTGTATTTGTTTTAAAGATATCTGACGGGACACTATATTTATAAGGTGTGGAAAAAGTTAATGGTGCATATTTATTATGTGCAAATAATTTTAGGGAATTTATTTGATTTTTTTTTTTTTCATATTTACTAGATCTATGATTTAAATATATTCTTAAATTGTCTATATTTCGTGAATCATTTAATATCACCTTATTACTTTCACTTAATTTTATATTAAAACTTAATGATCTAGTTAAATTAAAATTTCCTTTAGTCCTTGATTTTTTAATACTATTTCTTATCCACATATTACAATCATCTAAATATATATTTTCTCTTTTATGGTTTCGAATTTTGATAGATTGATTATCTTTCTTACTGTTATTATCCACATTTTGATCATTATGATTCATATTTGGATCTTCAATTATGTAATTTTCAGCTTCATCTGCACTTCTACTCTTTGCATTTGATAAGTTTGTATTTAAAGCATGATTTAAATTTCCATGCTCATTTTTATCACTTTCTTCTTTGTTATATATTTTCAATTTGGTTGACAAAATTTTTTTTTTAATGCTATATTTATTATTATCAATATTGTATAAATTAAAAAGTCCAAATGTCTTTCTTCTTTTTTTTGTTTCCCTTCTTTTTACATCTATCGAATCTTTATCGTCACTATCTGATGGATTTTCATAATAAAGTGGACTATACTGATGAGAATATTTATTTATATTGCTTGTTCTAGTAAACATATTTTTAAGTATAAGATAAAAAAAAGGAAACTGAAGTAAAATATATGAAATTAGCATACTTCCAAATTCTAACATGATAATATACAAAATAATAATTGGACCATAGTTTTGTGATATATCAATAGATGCGTAAAGAACTAATATAACTATAAATAAACATAATAGAAATACGAATGTTTTGTATATATAATTGTGTATTTTAAATAGCGTTATCTGATTAATATATATACTTCTTCTTTTTTTATGATGTATTCCTTTTTTCCTATCTTTAAAATTATTATTCGAAACAACTTTTATCTTAGAATTTGGGGAATTATAGATTATATTATCATTATTATTTTTCATTTTTTTCTTTGTTATATTGAATTCATCATGTGAGTTTATTTTTGATTTATTATAACCATTTTCATTTATTTCTTTAATCTTTTTATTATCAATTAATTCAGAATTCCTAGAGGATATTATTATTTCTTTTTTAGAAGCCTCATCTATTTTATTATATTTTTCTGTATTAGAACCATTTTCATCAAGCTTGTCTTTATCTTTTGATAATTTATCCCCATCTATATATTTATGCTTATTTTGCACACTCCTTTTTTTCGTCTTATTCTCAAACATATTAATTTTTCAAAAAATATTATTTTCGTTATTTACCCTCTATTTAGTTCCGACAATTTTAATAAATAAATGTATTCATATTCATCCCGAAAACATATTTCAATGAATAAAATTCGATTGCAATTTTACTGCATATATGTATATCAATTTACATTTGTCTGTGAAAGGATATATATCACTATATACAACTGTGTATTTTAATATGGATGTAAATATGTACCTTTATTTGTGTGCATATAAAATATACCTATTTATTATGTGGGTATAAACACATACATTTATACACATTCGAAAGTTCCTATTTTGGGTATTTAAATCATTCGACACATACAAAAAAAATATTTGTGAAAATATAATTTTTCCGTTTCTTAATTAATGCAATTTTTTCTTTTAAAATATTTAGTTATATCTATGCTTATTTTTGTATATTTATTTATTTTTTTTTACGCTACCAGCCACAGAATTTTCAAATATTATTTATTATTTTTTTTTACATAATTATATTTTCGTATTTATAATAAAAAGTACCTTAAGTTGTGCGCTATTTTTTTAAATGTGGTAAAAAAATTTTAAGTACATTAAAAATGTGACGGCGGCTAATAAATCCACAAGTAAATATTTTTTATTATGTTTAAAAAAAACAAAAAGAAAAAATACTAGCCCAAAACATTGGTAAATATTATATTTATATAAAAATTCACAAAGTTTCAATATTTCATAATTGCTTGTGTGTGCAAAAATGTGATATATGAATATCTAAACTATTGTAACTGGAAAATATAAACGTGTGCTTTTTTAAATGTATATTTGAGGAGATACTGTGACACCATTTGACATATTATTGTATCTAAATTTGAAAAAAAGTATCACAAATGATAATAACATAACTTAATAGACTCAAAAAAATTAATGAACATGTTTATTCATTTGCCGCCCATTTATTTTTTTAAGTTGTCTCATTTGAAATAAAAATATATAAATTTGTTGATAGAAAAAAATGCATAATATTCGAAAGAAGAGTATTATATCTATAAAAAAAAATGGTGTGTGTTTAATAGAAAATATTTCTCATTATACTCTACAAAATTTAATTTAAGCATATAAAAGTTCCCTGTTTTCACATAATAATCTATTTTTTTAATCTATTTTTATATATGCAATACATAATACTGACATTTTAAAGGGACAATGAACTTTCACTAGTGAGTTTGAATATAAATCTGAGGAATGTGCCTCATTATTATTATACTAAAAAATAATCAATCCATTTAAAAAAAAAAAAAAATACAGAAAATAGGGAAAATAAAATAAAAAATAGCATTAGAAATGAATATATACGAATACATTTTAATAAGCATGTCACTAAAAATCAACGAAAAAAAAAATTGTATAACATTTTGTGTGCTTGTTTTTAAGGTGCTTTCATTTATAATAATATTTTATAGAACCAAATAAAATGTATGTGATCAATTATATTTGTATGAATCTATGTAATAAAATTATGTATTCTATAAAAGGTTATCACACTTAAGGAAAAAACAAATTATATATAAAATATTTAAAATATTTAAAAATTATTTTTTGTGATATATTTTTTTTAACGTCATTTTATAAAAACACATTGTGAATTAATTATATATATAGCACTATATATATATGAACATGCTAGCGAATATATTCATTACCAGAATAAAAAATATATTACAAAAAATATTTATAGCATATACAAGATTAATTAGTAAGAATCTTGTTACTACAGAAATCATATAGAAAAACATATACCTTGGTAATATGACATATTATTTGTATTTTTGATAATTAAAGTAACGATTTTTTTTTTCAGAAATATAGCTTCAACATATGATGTTATAGGATTAGCGCTATTTCTTAAATACATATATAACTTGTGAATAATTATTTGAAATTTATTTTTGTTTTTTTTTTAAATATTTGTAAACGAAATGAGTTTTATATGAAAGAAGGAATATATAAATAATAGGCTATATAGAAATAACTGTGTATAAAAATAGAAAACGTATTAAAAATAAAAATTAAATAAGAAATACGTTTTGTTGTACTATTTATTTGTTTTGTTACTATTCCAAATATTAATACAAAAAAAAAAAATATGAGAAAGATATTAAAATTCAGATCAATTAATTGCCGTACAGGTGATAAATTGTGTTTACTAAAAAAATTGATACACACAAAAAATGAGTTATCACAAATTCATTGTAAAAATAATAAAATAGGGAATGGTATAATTAGCCATCAAGAATTAAAAATTGGATATTTACAAGTAATAAATAATATAAGAAATCAAAGTATATGTACTGAAAATAAAGTCAAAGATGATAATAATTCAGCTAGCCATTTAAATGAAACAATAAATGATATAAATAATGCCGATACAAAATTAAATTATAATATATTAAATGAAAATGAATTAAAAGATGATATAGACAATGATTTTGATAAAGAGGATAATGATATAAAATATGATGGAAATAACAACTCAAATTTGGGTGATACAAAATTTGAAGATAACGAATTTGAAAATTATAACAAATTTAATAGGTATGAAAGGAAAAATAATAAAGAGGATGATGAAAATGGATTTATTAATTATAAAAATAATGTTAATAGTAGAAACGAAAGAGGAAATTATCAAAAAAAAAATAATTATAATTTAAGAAATGATTATGATAATAATACAGATAACAACATGGATGATTATAATAACAATTATATGAAAAGAGATGACCATAATTCGAAATATTCGAGAAATTTAAACAACTCGGATAGATATTCAAAATTAGGAGATAATTTAAAAGATATAGAATGGAATAAAATAAAAGTAAAAATAGAAAGACAAAACTTATTTAATGTTAATGATAATAAGTTAAAAAAATTATCAAATGAAGAAATACAAAATGAACTAAAAAAAAATAATATATATGTAAATAAAGATTTAGTATTAAATAATTTTATAACCAATTTTTCAGATTTAGATTTTCATGAATCAATATTAAATTATTTAAATGAAAAATTTAAGGAACCAACAGCTATTCAAAAAATTACATGGCCTATCGCTTTGTCAGGAAAAGATTTAATAGGAGTTGCTGAAACAGGAAGTGGAAAAACCTTAGCATTTGTTTTGCCATGTCTTATGCATATATTGAAACATAAACAAAAAGAAATGGAAGAAAATGGGGTTGAACCTATAAAAAATAATGAAGTAAAATTATCTGAGAATGATAATAATGACAATAATTATGATCCTGATTTTGAAAAAGAATTTCAAAATGATGATAGTGAAAATCGTAAAACATATGGATTAATTTTATTACCAACACGAGAATTGTGTATGCAAGTATTAAATGAAATTAAAAATTTCGAGAGCGAATTAAATTTAAAAGCTGTTGCAGTATATGGAGGTGTACCGAAATATTTCCAAATTAATAATATAAAAAAAGGAGCCGATATAATTGTTGCAACTCCAGGAAGACTTCTTGATTATTTAGAAAATGGAATCATAAATTTATTAAGATGCATCTATGTAGTTATTGATGAAGCAGACAGATTACTTGACATGGGATTTGAAAAACAATTAAGAAAAATAATGACACAAATTAATAAAAATAAACAATTATTATTTTTAACGGCAACATGGCCTGAACAAGTTAGAAAGCTTGCATATGATTTTTGTTCATTTGATCCAGTAAAAATTCAAATCGGAAAAAGTGAATTAACAGCAAATAAAAATATAGAGCAACAAGTAATAGTTAGCTCATCAATTGATTTAAAAAAAAAATTACTCGATTGGTTAAAAGATAATTATGAAAATAATAAAATTCTAATCTTTTGTGATACAAAAAGAAATTGTGATAATTTATGTAAAGAATTACGATATCATCAATATAATAGTTTATCAATACATGGAGATAAACAACAAAGAGAAAGGGATAGAATATTAAATAATTATAAAAATGATAGATGTAATATATTAGTAGCAACCGATGTAGCATCAAGGGGGTTAGATATTAAAAATATTTCGATTGTTATTAATTATGATATACCAAATACGATTGAAGATTATATTCATAGAATTGGACGTACAGGTAGAGCAGGTAATAAAGGAAAATCTATATTATTTTTTCCATATGATTATTATGTTCCACAAAAACAAAGATTTGCAAAAGAGTTGGTAAAATTGTTAAATAAAACAAATCAACAAGTTCCTAAAGAACTTAGAGAAATTGTAAGTACACGATGAAGAAATGTTCAAAGTACACATTTTTATTTCGAAAAACTAAAAAAAAATAAGGAATATTTTTGACGTGAAAATACACAATTTTGTATAAACACACACAGTTATATATTTATGCATACACACAATTATATATTTATGCATACACACATATTATATATACATACGTGTGTGGGCATTGTTAAGGCATAGACCAGTTTATTATCATATTAAATCTGTGAGTATATTTATTTAATTTTAAAAAATTAATCTTTTAAACAAACTCAGATAATGTGTATATGTATACACACTCATGTTATTAAATAATTTTTTTTACTAAATATACTTTTATAAAATAAAGGTGTACATAATATATAATTAATATTTTATAATACGTTTAAAGTAATTAATTGCATGTTTATATGTGACTACAAATTTGTGAAACATTCATATTTCTTTTAATATTAACTTATTTTTAAAGCATGTTTATTTTTAAAATATAATTAAAAGTGAAATCCGCAACTATGAAACATAAATTAGTATAAATTTTTGAAAAAAAAATAGTAAGGCATTTATATTATTTAATTACACATTTGTAATATTATGTAATTTTAAAATATATTATGTAATTTTAAAATTAAGAAAAATACATTTTAAAAGTATCATTGTATGTAACTATGATCTGATTTGGAAAATACGATGTTAATAAAAAGGGGCATTATTACTTTTTTTAATAATACCCTAAACAAAGGTATATTATACGACTTGTTATTTCAGAATAAAACAAATATATGTGTGTATATATATTTATTATTTTTTTTTCTTTTCTTCGTGTTTGTACTAAATAATAAACAGCTAGCCACTAACTATGCATAAGAAATGTTCGCAATTGCAAATTGTAAATCGCAAATTGTAAATCGCAAACTGCAAATTGCAAACCGCAAATTGTCGTTTTTATTTTGATTTTGAATGCGGTAAAAAGAGTATAAAAATGGAAATTGATTTACAATGTCTAATTAGAGCATTAAAATATTTTACAAAAACAGAAGATGGTGAATTAAATGAGAATGATATTAATATAATTTTTAATAAGATTCTTTCACAAAATATGGAGCATCAAGAAATAAAAGAATTAATAAAAAATATAAAGTCCTCTATACATGAAAATAATTCAAATTATATTGATGATTATATTTTAACACCATCAATGATGAATATTCTTATAAATACACAATTAGCGAAATGTAATATGAATATAATTTTTAAAGATTTATTTGCTTGCATTCAAAAAAACGGAGAAATAGATAAAGACAGTTTAAAAAATTTTTTAGATTTATGCAATAATAATTCTTCAAATGGTTCATCATTATGTTTAGATAAATTTCATTTCAATGCAGATAATTTAAACAAGGGAATAAATTATGAAGAGTTTGTAAATATAATGAGGAATTATTTAAAAGAAGAATAATTGTATGTTCATTATTTTTAGTGAAAAAAACAAAATATACAAGGGGCTTAGAAAAGCAAATTTCAAACTAAGTGTAGCTTTATTATATTATAGAAAAGTTAGGAATATGTATTTTTATGCTTTTATGTTTAATCTATAGAAATATATATAAACATATTATGTATATGTGTATGACATAATATGTTATATTCGTTCTTTTATATAAAAGGGAGATTATTTTTTTTCATATAGTTTGTTACTTGATTATTTGTCTATTTATTATTTTGAAATACGATCGAATTTTCTGTTATAAAAAAACCAAATAAATAATCGATGAAAAATGATTATCAAACAATACAATTTAATTAATAAAAATATAAACTTGAAAGAGAAATAAAAATGATGTAATAAAATACTTATTTTTTTGCATTTGAAATGAGCATAATAATAAAAAAATAAAACACTATTAATCGTAATATTTTCCTATATAGTTATTATATATACACTAGTATTCCGCATTAATATATTTTTAGGGCATATTCTAAATTTTTTAGAAAAAAAAATAAAAAAAATAGGATAATAAGAAAAAATATAGTTTTAATAATAAATAGGATATAAATAATATTTTTATTCATTTTCTTAATTCATTTAAGGCTGTTTTATATAGTGTTCATATTTTTTATAGTATTTATTTGTATTGCTTTATTTTACTTATTATTAATATATTTTATAACATCGCTATTTTTTTTTATATTCGCAATTAATATTACTAACTATAATTATCATTAATCTTAAAAATTATAACATTGATTTTTCATATTATTTGTTATTTAATTCTAAGAGATGTATTTTTTAAATTTAGTTATTATTCTAAACTAATATTATATACCAAATGAGAAAAGGAGATATGCACCTGATATATTATTATATATCTTTCTAACCCATTCACTTTTAAATTAAAGAAATTTTTTCAGCTTATTCAAAATGCGAATTACTTTAATTTAATATACTACGTTTGCATGCTTTTTTCTATTTATCCTAACGTTCCTTTTTCTTTATTTATTTTGTTAATTTTCAAAATATAAATTTTTCATTTTTTTTATATTATATATAAAAGCTATTCATTTTTTGCTTTTTCATTATTAAATTATAACGCGCCCACATATTGCTTATTATTTTTTGTATTATTATTTATATTTCATACTTTATTCTTATTATATTATTTTATAAAATTCGTTTATAGACTATTTTGTTAGAATAGAACAAAATTTTTAGAATCATATATTTTTTTAATTTATTCATACAAGCTAAAATAATAACATTGCGCTGAGGATATTAGAGAGGGGGCGATTTACAAAAAGCGTAGAAAGAGAAAACGTTTGGTTTTAATTTTTACATTTTAGCAAAAATTAATACAAAATTACATTTTTAGTAGGATTAAGAAAAAACGTACTCCTTCAAAAAACGCACTCCTTCAAAAAACATATTTAATATAGTGAACAAAATAATAAAATATGCTTTTATTATTACACTAAAATCTCCATATATTTAATACATAAATATAATGGGTTATTCATGAATGTTATTAAAAATATATGTTTATTTTATAAATTTTATTATTATACACTAGTAACATAAATATTTAATATTATTATAAATTTCGAAATTTCAGTTTTATAAATATTATTCACAATTATAGAACCATTTTATTCATACTATTTTTCAAAATGACTTTTATAAAAAATATAATTATTTTATTAATTTTTTCAAACATTTTTATAAATGGTTTGAATGCCGAAACACAAAAAGATGCAAATAATGGAACTATATTTCATATTGTAAAGGAAAAAATTATAAATTTCATTGCAAAAAAAAAAGGATATGACAAAAATGATTGGGTAAATTTATCAGATGCAGATCATGACATAAATAATTTAAGTTTTCGAATTGATAAAAATGGAGATGTTATATGTAACAAAGATAACCAAGCTGTTGAAATTTCAATAATTAATGAAAAAATATTAAAACAAACCAAAGATGTAATATATAGTGAATTATCTATTCACCCAAAAATTGGAACCAATACTAGTAATATAACCAAAATACCTATAAAGAAATATAAAAATAATTCAAATGGTTTTTTTTTCAATAAAAATAATAATAGTTTGTCAAATTCTGAAGCCTATTTAGTTTGTGCTAAAAAAAATTCAAATGTTGTATTAGTACCAAAACAAACAGAAAAAGTCGAATTTATATCAGGCCCTTGGTTAGTTAGAGTAAAAGTTAATGTTTACAAAGATCC
Source organism: Plasmodium yoelii (assembly GCF_900002385.2). Lineage (NCBI taxonomy): Eukaryota > Apicomplexa > Aconoidasida > Haemosporida > Plasmodiidae > Plasmodium > Plasmodium yoelii. The sequence continues at coordinate 1,706,845 of NC_036186.2, read as the reverse complement.
CCTTAAACCATTTGGAAGAGCATTTCGTATAACTATAGTAGATGGAATAAATGTATTAACAAATAAACAAAATTCATTTTTTTGGTTTATCCCAATAAAAAAATTTTCTGAAATATATCATTTTCACATGGCTGCAAAAGATAGTGCAAATGGAATATATTGTAATTTTGAAAGAAGTTTAGACAACAAAAGTATAAAATTACATTGCCCAAGTTGGGAACACCCATATAAACTTACTTCTTCAAATTTAATGCTTTTTTCTATGAATTTAGGAATGTCATTAATATATACTGCTGTAATTCCATATATGGATAAAATAACTATCTATAATAAATTAGCTAGTAGAAATGAAAATAATAATTCAATAAATGGTTTCAATCAGTATGAAAATTCAAATGATGATGATAATCATAATGCTAATATTGAGAAAGCTGTAAAAAAAGTAGAAAATATAACCAATTATTTACATTTAATATTTTCAAGTATAATAGGTGTATCAAATATTGCATATATGATCAAAGAATCAGTTAAAATATCTAATGATTTAAAAGAATTTAATACAGAATTTGAAAATGCTCCTTCACTTTATGAATGGACTATTACCTATCCAGAAAATAATTATCAACCAGATATGGCCCTTGAAAAAAAAAAAAAAATTTTTTTTCCTGAAGAAAATTCTTTAAATAATTCTCCTTCTCAAAAAGATGAAACTATTAAAAAATTTCAAGGTATAAAAAAAAACATTTACAAACCTACTAATGAAAAAAAATTAGAACGTATAATTATAGGCAATTAATATTTTTATGTGAATTAAATAAATCCATTAAAATTGTTTTATGTGTGTTATTTGCGTTGTATAGTTTATGGTCTTATTAAATAAAGAACGTATATACACGCGTATGTACATATATGTGATTTCCTTATTTTTGCATATTTATATTTTTAATTTGTAATTTCTTTTTTATAATAACAATAATAATTGACATTTATATTAACAACTTTTTTTATATACCCTTTTTATAATCAATATTATCACTTTCTTTTTTTCATAATTTTCACTTTAATAATTTTTTATTTCGCTCTCTTAATATTTGAAAAGTACAATTAAAACTAATATCATAATTATCCAAATTTGAAAAAAGGTGTAATATATCCTTTTTGAATGTCTATTACTGATTATATAAAATTTACAAATACAAAGCATGTCTAATGTTTCCTTCCAAAGCTATTTTCCTTTTAAAACAAGGACAGATATATATTTCTTATGAAATAAATATCAAAAGAAAATATGTATTATTACTTTTTTTTTAATAAAAAAAATTAAAATAATAAAACTATATAATAACATTTTTTATTATTTAAAAATGATTATATTAAATAGACATTGAATTTATCAACATCAACTAAAGGAGCCGAATAAAAATCAAATATTTATACTACACAATAAGATAAAGAAATAAAGCTCAAAAAAAATGTCTTTCTTTCTTTCGTTTGTTTTGTTTTATGTATAAATAGACTTAACAAAAATATTAAATTAATTTAAAAAAAGTAAAAAGTGCATAATACTAAAAAAAGGGAAAATAATAGGGTAAATAAATAAAATGACTATTTGGGGGATACATGATTATTATTATAGAATGTTAATATTAAGGAAATAAATTTATACTTTTAAAATGTGTGCATATGAAATATATATATTTGTTTATTCTTCATAATACATATCCTTTTTTGCTGTCCACATTTATTATTCTATTTATTTTTGAATTGTTTAAAGGTTAAAAAACAATCAAGATTATAAGAAAATAAATTACATATTTATTTGGAACCAATTTTATTGCATCATAAATGTTTCTTCTTTTTCGAATTTCATATCCTTCAAACTTTTATCATGAACCAATTCAACCTATATTAAAAAAAAATAAATCACGATAAAAATATCAATGCAATATATAGATAATAAATATGGGAGTATAAATGGAAAATTCAATTTACCTTGTCGCCAACTTGTAATTCGATAGATCCGTTTTGATACTTGCAAAACTTTCTCCTATTAATTATAATAAAATAAAAATGGATATGCCATAACGTCTATTTATAAACAAATAAAAATAACCAAACAAATTTGTTTATTTCATATACACATGGATTTATACCTTGGAAATAATTGATAAAGATAATAACAGTTTTTAAAAATTAGTGATGAGTCTATCTGCTGGTTATTTACCGATTCATATTCTATCCAATAAAAAATGTCCTATATATAAGCATAAAAATGGCATACATATATATATAACATATCGAAAACGAATATAATTATATAAGCCCAGTCAAGTAATGCTTAGACAAAATAAAGACAATTTTTTTTTTTTTTTTTTTTTTTTTAAATATACCGCTAAAGTTTTTGATATGCCAAATTTTCTTTGGATTTTTTTGTTTGGTAATTTGATCATAACATTTATGAAATCTTCATTAATTAAATCTTCACTTTTCGGAGGTGGCAGATTCTATAAAAATAAAAAATTGCGACAGGATTGTAGTGAACATATTATGAACATGCATATATATTTGGTAAGTTGGGTAAAAAAATAAAATTATAAAGGATAAATATATAGGAGTATTAAGTGAAAAATTTTCTTTTCTTTTGTAGAACCTTAATATATTCTTCCATTGATAATCTCAAAGCAGTTTTAAAATCGTCATCACCATCATCATCTATATTATTTGAGCTAATATTATTTATATCGTCATTTAATTTTCTTCCCCCATTTTTTGGCCATTGAAAATTTTGAGGCTTATTAAAACTTGAAAAGAGACTACCATTTTCTGATTTGTTCATATTATATTTATCTTCCAATATAAAACCATTGGACACAGATGAAATTTCAGAAATCTGATTTGTTGGTATATAAAATTGATTGGGATTTTTAGGTTCAAAATTTATATCAGGTTTTGGTAAAGAAATATATGGATTCATATTTTGTACAGAAAATATATGATATTTTTTAAAAATATCATTAAAATAACATTTTAAATTTATATCTTTAATAAATAATGGTGCACTTTTTAAGCTATCTAATACATACCAAGTATTATGAATTTTACGTACACTAAACCAATGTTGTTCTAAATTACATATATAACCAATATCTTGGTGACCACTTGATATTATTTTTGTTAAATCTTCTTCAAAAGCATTTTTTAATAAAATATTTTTTCTTCTTAAACTTTCAATCAACACCGAAATATTTATAAAACCATCATCCAAAACATTTGATGAATTTGTTCTTATTAACTCGTTAGAAGATAATTTTAAAAATTCTTTTTCTTTTTCATCAAGTTCTTTTCCTATTTTTGCTAGAACATCTTCGCTATAATAAGGTCCCTGAAATGTTGTAAGAATACAAATAATAAATAATTATAAAATGTTTATTAACAAGCTATAAAACATACAATAATAAAAATCTTCATATTTAGAGCAATCTTAATATGCTATAGAATATAACAAATTAAATAATATATGGACATGTATGTGATATAATGATAACTAAATATTTTCCTTCCTATATTGTGTTTTAGTATGAAGTTATATAAGGGTTTACTTCAATGTATTTCATAAAATTCAATTATAATTTTATTATTTTTTTTAATTACCTGAAGGATACTATTTATGCAGTGAAGACCACACATACGATCATTACCCTGCTTTTCCCAATATACATATTTTTTACTCATTTTATATTATTTTTTGTTTTATATTTTATTTTTGTTCTATTTAAATATTATATAAATGAATAAATAGGTTAACAACTTAATTAATACAAGTAAAATATTGTATATTTCATATGATATACTTTTGTTTTTTTAAGAAATGTAATTAATTGTAATAATATTAATATGGTATTGTTATAAAAGCATTCATCTTAAAAAGTTATATATTATTAAAAAAAAAAAAAACGAAAGACCAAACGAGTAAAGTGGGGAACAAATGAAACTCTAAGTCGTTCAGGAAAAGTAAAATATTCTATATTTTAATAATTTATTTCATATTATACAAAATAAACAATAGTATATGATATTGTTCTTTTGAAATATATGCATTTTAAACTAAAATGCACACGAAAAAAAAAATAATAAATTAAAAATAATGATACAATAATCATAAAACATAAACCGTTTCATTAGCTGAAAAATAAAAAGAGGTTAAAGGAAATTTTTTTTTTCATTTTCTCCCCCCTTATTACCATAAAGCTATGAAAATTATTTAGTTAGAATTAATTCAAAAATAATAATAATAATAATGCATTTAAAAATGTTTAATAAAAAGGATAGTTAAGGAATAAAACCATGATTATTAAAATATGCATTAATTAATTTCTAGCTTATTTAATAATTTTACTTATACAAAAATGAATATTTTATATATAATAATAGAAAATAAATATAATGTGTAATTTACAATGTAAGAATATTATGAGAATAATAATTTTCACCTTAATAATATATCACTTTTTTTGCTAACTATTTTTCCATTCAACGAAAAAATATAGTATTTTATAATAAATGAAACTGCTTACATATGATTAAATTTGTAAATAAAAATATAGACATGAAAAAAAAAAAAAAAATCATGTTCATGCATTCAATATTTTTAGCATATATGCAATGACCCTCTACACACTGAATTTATACTTTTTTATTTTTCATGATTGTCTACTAAGAAGAAAAATTAATCAAAAAAAGTCAAAAAAAAAAATAAAAAATATATCCACATATTAAAGGTAAATGCAAAGAGCTAGGAGGAAATTATATATTTTTAAAAAAATGGTACAATAAAGAATATCTCTTAAAAAGAGATAAATCACAATGATAACTTAAAATGCAATTGTATAGATTTATTTGTCTACTAAAAAATGAGAAATAACTATTTATTAATGTAAAACCTTTAATTAATATAGTATATTGTTACCTCAGCAACGTGAAATGTGTGCTAAAAACATATGCTATGAAAACTATATATTTTAATAAAAACTAAAATAATAATATAACTTATATTTTTTGTTAATTTAAAAAAAAGTGTATATGTGATTAGACAACTAAATTGGTTATTTAAAAATATAAAATTAAGCATGAAAATAACAAAAAAAATATAAAGTACTAATAATTGATAAATATGGAATTAAAAAATGTATACAAATTGAAAAAGTATTGTCATACATAAATTTTACAACATTAACACAAATAAATTATTTTGAATTGGATATGAAAAATTTCATTATGTTGTATATGTACGAAATTGTGTGTGTTAACTAGCCATTTTATTTATTGGGATATATATCGTTTTTTTTTTTTTTTTTTTTTTTTTTTTTTTTTTTTGAAATATTTATGACAAAAATTGAATTGGTATTATAGCAAGGCCATTTTTATTGTTCGTTCGTGTCCATCTGCCATGTTTCATTTCATTACCAATAGCCACAAATAAATATTTATAATTGTGTGCAAAAGAAAATTTATTTATTGTTCCATTTACCTGTACAGTCATAATTTTTTGAATATTTGCAGATATTTTACTAGTACTTTTATATTCCCAAAAATTAATATATCCATCATAAGAGCCAGAAATAAATACATTTGTAAATGGAATACTTATAAGTGCTGTTATGGGATAAGAATTGTGTGCATTTTTGTGTATGCAAATTGGTTTTTTATAAGATGAAGTAAAAATATAAAGGGCTCCTGAGAATGTTCCTGCTACAAATATTTTATTATTAAGAGTACAACATGATTCAATAATTTCATAATTTATATTAAATAATATATGATTATCATTTTTTGTATTCCAAAAACGTATAGTATAATCACTAGAACTTGTTAATAATTTATTTTGATTTAATGAATTCATTGTAAGGATATTATTTGTATGACCTAAGTATGTATTTATACATTTATTAAAAAATCTTAAATCCCACAATTTAATTGTTTTATCATATGATGAAGTAAAAAAATTATGTTCCATATTTAGTTCCTCTGTATCATCATTACATCCAACTATTGAACTTATAATATTTTTATGACCTATAACTGAGTTCATGCAAGTTTTTTTTGTTCTATTATCCCATACATTTATTAAATTATCACATCCAACTGACATAAAAAATGAATTATATTTATTACAATAAATATCCATTATACTTTTAAAATGGCAAATCCCACTTTGATTTCCAAAATCTTTAAAAGAATCTGGATTTCCTTTATAAATATGAACTTTTTCTTGTCGAGATAAATCCCATTCAATAATACAAGCATCTTTTCCTCCTGTATATATTGTATTAATTGAAGTATTTTCAAAAAATTTAGGATACATAATATTGTCAGATATATTTTTTAAATTTTCACTATTTTTATTGTTTGAATGTAGAAAGGATTCATTTTCATCATCACTATTAATATAGTCATTATATTTGTTTAACTTATCATTATTATTGTCTTTATCATAATTGTTATTTTGGATTTTATAATTATAGTGATCAAAAAAGGATAAATTATAATCTGGACAGGCAACTGTAGTAACACTTTTTTTGTGTCCATTTAAAAACAAAACATTATCATCATTTTTTACCTTTTTTGATAAATTATTTATATTTTGTTTATTTCTTTTATCATTATTATTTAATAAAGTATTCGATAATTCTTCATCATAGAATATTCTTATTTTATCTCTTAAATTTAAAAGAATTTTCCTATTTTTAGAACTCTCTTTTTCCATTAACATTTTTTTTATTTTTTCTTTTTTCTCAATATCACTATCATTATCATCAGATGAAAAATCGGAACCTATTTTTTTTTTTTTTTTTTCTTCATTCTCACTATTTTCTGATTCCTCACCACTATCCTCTTCTTCACTACTTTCAATTCCCATATCCTTGAGATATTTTTTAGCTAAATACATTTTCCTTTCCTCTGGATTATTAAACCCATCATAATCGTTGTCATCATCCGAGTTGTTTTTATTATCATCTTCATCACTTTCAATTATTTCATCATTAAATTTTGTTTTTTTACTTAAAATATTAGTATCTTCTTCAGACAAATTTGATGACAATATATCATCTGATTCGATCTCTGAATCATCTACCTTTTTATTTTTATTTCTGTTATTATAACCTCCCTTTTTCCCAGTATTATTTTTCCTCTTGTTAAACTTCTTCATTTTACTACAATATTAATAGCTATCTTCTATTTTGAACATGCATATATATACGCTGCTATTTGCAACATACATATAATATACGGCATATTTTTTCAGGTTAAATATAAGAATATGATTTTTCACTTTTTCAAACAGTTTTTATTTTTTAATCTACATAAATATAAATATATATTATATATTTTTTTTTTTTTTGTTTACAAATACGCAAATTGTGAGGAAAAGCGAATGAAGGAACAAATTTGATGTAGTATTGTAATATATTTTCAATCTTCAATTTCCTGTTGTTCGTCTCCTTATTGATATTATTACTTTAGTAACAAATATCTTAATTGGCATTTAAAAAATAAACTTATATAGTTAGTTACATGTACATAAATATATATTATATATTTTTTTTTTCTATTTTAAATTATTTCCTTATAAAAAAAAAATATATTTTTTTTTTTTTTTTTTATTCCATACCAATTTGTATACCATTAGTATACTATAATGTACATGAAAAAATAATTCAAAAATAGCATTAAACAAATTGCATAGAACAAGTTTTTTTTTTCAAATATTTTACAAAAAAAAATATATGAAAGCTTTCTTTGGCCCTTTAGTTTTATAAACATTAATAGTGATGTTGTAATCATATTATTTTTAACGAGAAAAAAGTAAATTTATTTTATAGTTAAATTATATATCAATTTATTGGTTCCAAAAAATAATTTATTCATGATTTATTTTTAAAATTCTTAAAAATTATGATTTGTTTATATGAATAATTACTTTAAATATTCCTTTAGCATACCATTTTATCCCTAAATAAATATATATGCGTTGTATGAAATTTTATATACTATGCCTCCTCATATTCTTTATATAATTCAAATAGTATAAAAATGTTATTTTTCTTTTTATTTCTATTAGTTATATAAAAAAAATTCACATATGCATATGTAATAGCAAAAGTGGATATTATTAATGGGGGCATATATTTTTTATTTTATCATATAAATATGGTTTATTATAGAATACAACCTTTTTACTTAATTGCTTCTTAATTATTCAGCTTAATTATTCAGCTTAAATGTCTTAAAGAACTTATTATTTGATACGTTTGAATTTACACACAATTTTGATAACATTTATATTTATTGTGATGGTTTATGAATAAACATTTTTGTCCTATGAGGGATATGCATAGAGTCTTGGAAAATTATGATGAAATTGTTTCATTTTGTTATTTTAAGACTTTTTATAAATTTATTTGCCATCTTTTTTTATCATGAAATTATTAAAATATTAGTTAAAATGAAAAGAAAATAAATTGAAACATTCATAAAAATAAAAAAATACTCTATGTTTATTTTTATGCATTAATAACCAAATGAATATATAGTTCATATTATTAGGAAATATATTATTTTTTTCGAATTGAACAAACATTATATTACATCTTATATTTGTATTCCGCTAAATTCGAAAAAAACACAAAAAATTGTTACTCATATATTTTTGCGTCTTATATATGCGGGCCTTAGTATACCGAGTAGTATAACATGCATATTATTTTTTTTTTTAGGGATTATTATTTTGATATTTTTTGTGCCTTTTCATTTCTTGTTATATGAGAATACGAATTTTATATTAGCAATAGGGAATAAACAAGGTTTAATTTGGTACATTTAATTTGGCACATTTAATTTGGCCCATTAATTTGGCATATTCAAAATAGGTTTTTTTTTATTTGTCCATTAAAAATGCGCAGCTAAATGTGCTAGTTTTATTTCCTCACAATTCCTTAAACTCTTCTTATTTTCAATATTAAAAAAATTAAAAACAAAAAAAAGAGAAAAAAAAAGAGAAAAAAAGAGAAAAAAAAAGAAAAAAAAAGAAAAAAAAAGAAAAAAAAAGAAAAATTTCAATGCAACGTAGACAATTTTTTAAGAATATTTTAACGATATATATGACTATTATTTACGATAAATATTATTTAGGAAATTAGGTTGTTATATTGTACAATCATAAATAATAAAAGAATGTTTTATAAAATTTATACATATTTTTTGAGAGTTTAATGATATTTAAAAATTATTTAATTCTACAATCAAATTTTTTTTTTCTAAAATTTTATAAAATGCAAAATATACACATATATATAAATGCATATGTGTATGCAATGTATATAATATATATATATGTATAATTTTTTAAATGCATCCAATGGCTTAATTTTTCTTAATTTTGTTTTTTTAAATATCTTTTTACCATTTAATAAATAATTAAAATATATTTTTTTCTTTTAATTATGTTTTTTTTTTAACTAGGGAATTTATATATTTTTTTTATTTTCATTCACTTTTTCTCTATATAATAAAACATTAATTTACATAAATTGCCATTCACACATTTATGAACGTGTTATGAATTTATGTGCAAGCACACTAATATAATTCCAAGGAATAAACTTATGAAAATTTTAAGCTAGCTATTTTTTTCACTTTTATCAAGCGAAATACACATTTTGAAACAAACAATTTTAAAAAGTGATAAATAAAAAAATAAATAAAAAGTATAACATATCATATAATATTTTCCCATTCAAGAGAAAACATATATAGACTAGAAAAAAATATCAGGCAAAATGTTTGAATGCAGAATAGATGGTCAATTTTTTAAAAAGTTATTCGAAACGTTGAAAGATATATGTACAGAAGTAAATTTAGAATGTGATGAAAATGGAATCAAAATGCAATCAATGGATTGCAGTCATGTATCCTTAGTTGATTTGAATATAATGTCCGATTTTTTTCAGCATTACAGGTTCTATATATTTTATAATTTTTTACACTGAAAATGATTATTTCTCCATATAATTTTATATTAATTCAGTTGATTATTTTGGCTAAATTCAAAATTTTTTTTTTTTTTTTTTTTTTTTATATCTTTTTTAGATGTGATAAAAAATGTGTTTTAGGGATAAGTATAAATTTCATGTTGAAAATATTATCTGTGATAAAAGAAAAGTCTACCGTTTTTTTGTTTAAGGAGGATAATGAAAATGATGCAGTTTTAAATATAGGAATTATAGATGAAGAAGAACAATCTAGTACTGAAGATTCGTTAGAAATTCAAGTTAAATTAATTAATACACAAAAGGAACATTTAGAAATACCTCAATCGGAATATCATTGCCAATGTACAATGAAATCTAAGAAATTTCAAGAATTTACAAAATATTTAAATTCTATTGGAGATAATGTATCTATATCTATGAAAAAAGATACTATGATTTTAAGCACAACCGGTTCAGATATAAAAGTAACAAAACAATTTACAAATGACATGCCTGATGTATCTATTACATGTTCAAAATATGTTTCACAAGAATTTGCAACACGATATTTGGTTATGTTTTCACGAGCTTCAGCTTTATCGGATGAAGTTTTAATTTCTCTTTCTCCAAATATTCCAGTGTCTATAAAATTTAATTTCAAACAACAATTAACAGAATTACCTGACAATTCACATTTGACCTTTTTCTTGGCCCCTAAAATTGGAGAATACTAAAAAAAAAAAATACTTAAAAGGGATAGAAAAGCCAAAAATAAAAAAAAACTTATATATAAAAAGAAATTGACTAATATTTTTTCACCAACAAATTTATGGATATCTTTCACTGTTTAATGCGTTTCAATAAGCATAATTTATATCTTTTAATTGAATGAAAATATATCACTAAAATTATATTTTTTTTTTTTTTTTTTTTTTTTTGAGTTAAGAACCATTTCATTATTACTATAGCATTCGTAAATTTTTGCTAAATATAAGTTTTGGAAATTGTTCTCTATGCTTTTTTTTACATTTTGTTAATAATGTTACATGCATATATATATACACATATATAATATATGTGTGTGTTCGACATTATATTCTACCCATTTTTCATATTAACATAAAATAATTTTGTCTTTAACTACAGCAAATATTATAAATTTCTATAAGGAAAGGTACATCTTTTTTTAGAATTCCTAAAAAGAGCGATATGGCACTCAGGTTGTTTGAAGCGCATGTGCTTCCCCACACCATTGTATGTGCATATATATATTCATTCATTCATTCATTCATTCATTCATTCATTCATTCATTCATTCATTTGTTTGTTTGTTTATTCCGATCTCAAATGGCATTTCAGTATATACTAATATTTTTTCAAATGTTGAACGAAGTTTATGCTCATTAGCAGGTTGACATATGAGACATAAAGGGAGTAATAACATATTCGTGTTATTACAGTATTACAAAAAAAATAAAAAATAAAAAATAAAAAACAAACAAACGCGACAAACTATATACTGACAAATATAGTAGCATAAGCACAATGAATTACGAAAAAATAAAATATAATGAAAATGAAAAATGCGCATATAAATTTAGATACAATTTTTCATGTTTCGATATCTGTTTTAGAAATTTGATCAGATAATTCGATACATTCTTCTGTTTTATTATTCTTGCAAACAATATTAAAATCATATTTCATTTTCCCATCTTGTCTGAGTTTTTTCATTATATTTTTTTGAAACTTATTTCGACATTTTAGTTGATTAAGGAAAATTGTTTCTTCATCTATTGTATAAAAATCTGGAATATTTTTTTCATCCTTTTGTTGGATATTTGCATTTGTATCATTAATATTTCCATGATGTTGATTTTTTTCGTCTTCTTCATTTTTATCATTATTATTAATAACCATATCATGATTCATAAAATTGTTATTCACGTTATTTATATGAGAAACATCTGCAAAAGTATTATTATTTTTATTATCATTGTTATTTTTGTTATTCATAAAATAGATAAAATCTTTCGGAGATATAGTATCCCGGTTAATGTGAACAATTTTCTTAAAAATATGAATAGCATATAATAGTTTGGTTTTAAAATTATAACATTGATTCCATTCTTGATATGGTATATGTATTATATTCCATCCAAATTTTTTTAAAATATAATTTTTTATTATTGAATTTAATGTTCTACTATAACTTTCTTTATAAAAATGAGATATCCCATCGACTTCTATGACAATATTTTTCGTTAGTAACTTTTCTATTATATTATATTTTGCTTTATCTTCTTTTTTTACAACTTCTTCATTTGCTAAACCCTTCCGCTTATATATTACATTATAATTATTGTCATTATCATTATCATTGTCATTTATTTCATTGTCGAAATTTAAATTAAATTTATTTTTTATATCATTTTGCAAAAAATCTACAACAATGTCTAACTGATATGGGCCAAAAATAACTTCACTTTTGTGTTTAACACCAACTGCATTAAGATATCGGGAAATGTTTCTATGCATTTTTGAGGATAGTAAAACATAATCATCAATTTTAAGTTTCACATTTCTACATTTGAAAAAAAAACTTTTTAAATAATTTGGGAATGAAAAATAGTTTGTAAAAAATGCACGTAAATATAAATCTACTATTTGCAATTGATATATACTAATTAGTGATAATTTTTGTCTATATTTTTCATTTAAAATAAAAATTAAATTAAAAAATATATTTAATTCATTTTTAAAAAATTCTTCTCTATTTTTTAGAATTAAATTAGACGTATTTTCTTTCAAAGAATAACAACTTTTATCATTATTATTAACAATATTATCTAGCTTATTTTTTTCATCAAATATTTTTTTTTTTTTTTTTAGGTCATTGCACATTTCTCTACCAAGGCTAGAATTGCTACTATTACTATTGTTATTGCTATTGCCATTACTATTGTTATTGCTACTTGCATTTGGTTTTACTTTTATTTCTTCATTTTTTTTATTTTCAATAAAATACTTCACCCCATTCACGAGATTGCTGATATTAGGATCACTGTCAGAAGATGAATTGTTTTTTTCTAAATCGACATGATTTTGTAATGTAACAATATGGAAATAATAAATAAATGAAAAGACAAGATTAGTTAATTCTTTTTCATCAAATTCATGCATAAATGCAAATATTTTTTGGAATATAAAATCATAAAATGGCTTATGATAAAAACATAATTTTGTATATGAATTAAAAAGTTGAGAAACATTAGTTTTATTAAATTCGTAATTATTTAAAAATAATATTTTTTGAACTTTATATAAAAATATTATATCTCTATATAAAAAATTTGATAATGAATAACATACTAAAGATAAATCAGTTAAATTTAAATTGTGTATATTCATACTTAGTATTTGTATAGATTTTTTAACATATTTATAAGAATATATTTTTAATTTGCTAAATGAATATAATATTAATGCTATTTGAAATGGTTGTAATGAATCAATTTTATCATTGCATTCTTTTAGTAATAATTGATAAATTTTTTTATCTTTAATTTTTAATTTGGTTAAACCATAAATCAAACTACTTAATGATTGATTTGATAATATCTCATTATTATTTTGTTTCTTTTTTCTAATTATGTAACTAATAAAGTGTGTAAAATTTTTATGATTTATTTTTGCTCTACTATAAGAATTGACAAATGTTGAAATAAAAAAAAAATCGAAATTATTTTTTTCTAACATTTCATCTTTTCTAAATAATAAAGAATTTGTATTTTTATTTATTACAATATCTGAACAAGAATTAGTTTGGTTATTATAATTTTCTAATAATAATTTTTCTCCATTTATTATTTTTTTTTTTTTCATTTTTTTTATTTCATGAATTTTTTTAATTAAAGTGTTGTATAAAATGTTATATACTTTTTCGTCTTTTAACCCAACTTTACTAAAAGAGTAAGCAAATTGTTGTAATGATAAAATATCAAATTTATAATTTTGAAATTTAGAACCAATAGTAGATCTATATAAAAATTCATCTATTATATAAGTAAATAATGTTTTATTTTTTATATTTAATCGTACAAAAGAGTTAGCTAAATTGCTTAATTCTTTATTTTTAAATTTATGTATTTTCATTATTGATTCATTTGCAATTTTATCAAATAACAATGTATTATCAATGTGTATTTGTGAATAAGCATGGGCTAAATTACTTAATGATTGAGGAGAAAATTTACAAATATTATTTATTATAAATGGAATTAAACAAATAAAAGTTTCATTATTATAATATTCTAGTTTTATCAAAGCATTTAATATAATAGAAACATCTTTTGGTTTAAGAATTTTATCTTTTAATAAATTATTTTTATTTTCATATGTTTTTATTTGTTTATATTCTGTTTCATTTTTGTTTAATTCTATTATTGCTTCGTCATCTTTTGGGCTATCATTTATTTTTATTTCAGTTAATTTTTGGGTTTCAAAATTAGAAAGACAATTTTTATTAATGTCATTCTGTTCGATGTTATTTGTTTCTAAATCTGTTATGTTTTTTGGCATTTTTATTTTTATTTTATTTTTGATGTGGTCACATATGACCTTACATAGTTTATTATTTTTTTCGCCTATTTTAGCAAACGAATTTAATATAATTGAAAGATGATTAAATTGATATAAATTAATTTTTAAAATTACATTTTTTGTTATAGCATGACATAAAATTTTATCATATTTATTCATTTTTACAAAACTATAGAAAATAATAGTAGCATCTTTTGGTGTATACATCATTATATTTTTTGCTATTATAGGTACACATTTTTTAAATATATTATCTATATGATCTTTTGAATTTATTTTAAAATATGAATATATAGATATAACTTCTCTAAAACACCAAGGTTTGTTACAATTTTTTAAATTATTTAAAAATATTTCAGATAACTTTTTTATTATATATATTGGTTTTGATTTTGAAAAGGTATATATTTGAAACAATTTACTGATACTTATAACATCAAAATTTTTATATATTCTTTTTATATGTTGATGTAATAATAAATTTAATTCTTTATTATTTTTTTTTATTATATTTAATGTTTTATATATTTTTATTATTTCATAAGGTAATAAACAACGAATATATTTTTTTGTACATTCAAATAAGTTATCTAAAAAATCACTTGGTAATTTATTTAATTCATTTTTATTTCTTATAATCTTATAAATATTTAATATCTCATTCTTACTTTTTTTATTTAATTCATCAATATCAAAAGGAATATTTTTATATTCTATATTTAATGACACTTCTTTATTATCAAATGGTATAACAGTAATTTTTCTATATCTTGTATTATTTGAGCAAAATTCTTGTGTCTTTTTCCTCATCACATTTACTATTATGTGATTTTTTTCATTTTGCCAATATCTTATTCTATATCTATGCCAAAGGCATACATTTATCTTTCTTTGAAGCATAGTTCCTTATTTAAAATTCATTATATATATTTTTTTTTTACACAATATGATTGGTATTCCATACATACACACACATGTACAGGTATTATCTTAGTTACATTTTTATAAAAAAAAAAAAAAAATTTATTCGTTACAAGCACATATATATATGTCACTTTTGTATCTCGACTTTGGCTAGCTATTTAGATTTATGTTTTCTGTGCTCATATTATCGAAAATAAATTAATTATATTTTTGGTACAATAAATACGGGTTTATATTATATGGTAAATATTACTATAGTGGATAGATTGTTATACTTTTCTAAATTTATATTTATTTCTGTAATTATATGAAGTGTGAAATAGGATTATTATATCAGGAAAACAGACAAATAATTTGGCTAGTAAAATAAACTCTGCTCTTTTTCTTCTATACGGATAGTACTATATATAAAGAGAAAGATAAGAATACTAACATATGGGTATGGTATATTTTATCAATGATCAAATTTGTTAATTCGATAAGTTTATAATACAAACACAGATCAATTTTAATATATTTAATTTTTTATATAATTTTTATGTAATTTTATGTAATTTTTATGTAATTTTTATATAATTTTTATGTAATTTTTTTTGAATTTACATTTTTAATAATACAAAAGTAGCAAAATTTTTGAAAAAAAAAAATTGTATATATGTAGGATAATCAATTTTTGTACCATATTTTATATGTATATATATTCTTTTAAATATTTTTTATTAGTGTAAAAAAATAAATATTCCCAAAATAAGAAAGTTAAAATGTGAACAAACAAGTTTGATGACTTATTGACATAGGAAGTCAATTATTGGGGAATAGTAAATATACAAAAAATTATTTATGTGTATATAATTTATTATACATTATACATATTTATATTTACAATATAGTAAAAGAATACCTCACAAAAAAAAAAAAAAAAAAATGCATTATTTTTTACAAAATATATTTTTCTAAAATAAAAAAAATAACAAACAAATGATAAAAATGCCAAGATAATGTATATTAGAATAAAGTGAAGATAACATTTATTGATACATGCCTACATATATATATAATTATTCAAAAATAATACTACTTAAATTATGAATATCGATAATGTGATAAAAAGTGAGCATACTGGTATAGTTAATAAAAGGGATATACAAGAAGGGGATAATTTATCAAAAGAAAAAAAAAGAGATGAAATGAATTTACTAAATAAACAAAACAAAGAAGATAAAGAAATTCGAAGGAGCAAATCTATTTCCACTTATTCACCAGCATATATATCTGAACCTATATATCAATGGGAGGTATGCTAAAAAGATAATAGTTATTTTTTTTTTTATCACCCATATTAAATATGCATAAATAATTATATGTACATGGATTTTAAACCCCAAATAAATGAAACATGTTTATGTGAGTATTTCTTTTTACACCTTGTGTTTTACCTTTTATAGGTTTCAAAAAATGATCGAATTTTTTATGATAAAATAAATGATTTTATAATACATCAAAATGTTTTAACTAAGGCCCTTTTAGTAACTGATATTAAAAAAACAGAAGAAAATTATAAAGGTGTGTATGTAAAATTTGATAAGAATTTATGTGAACATATTTGTTTTTCAGCTAACAAAAGTTTTTTTCTTTATTATAGTACTAATCCAAATATAATTGAAATATCAGATATTTTAAATAACCATAATATATATTTAAATGTAGAAATAAATAAATTAGACGAATGTGAAATATTAAGTGCATTTTGGTTAAATGATAATACATTAAAAGGGTTAAATGGAAATATAGCTAGTTCAGATTTTGTAGTTATAACTAATAATTCTATAGAAATATTTAATATATCTTTTGATAATTTAATTATTAATCCATTAAAAAAACATTATATTAAATCAAAATATTCTTGGCATAATGAAAATACATCTTATATAGCTTTATTATCATTAACTAAAAATAATGTTATATTACCATACTTATTAAATAATAATAATGCAATAAAACTTCCAAAAATAGAATTAAATATAACACAAACTGATAATATTAATAAAAATGATATCGAAATAATTATACTATATAATGAAACATATTGTATACATAAAGATTTTAAAAATGGAAGAATATCATTTCGATGTTTATCATCAATTGTTTATTTTGATTATGTCCTTGATTTATTTGCAAGTGGAATGGTAGACACTTTTTGTATAAATAATTTATTTGGTGTTTTTAATTATATAAATGAACAAATTTATATATTTGATATTAAATATAAAAAACAAAATTCAATTACTTCTCTGAATAATAATACTGTTAACATTTCTTATTTAACATCCCCAAAAGCATTTAAAAGGAATATCAATTGCAATTATATTTTTTTTAAATCTCCTAATATAATAATTGATGCACATTATGGAAATATATACAGCATAAATATTGACTATGATATACTAATGTTACAAATTTGCCAGCACTTTTCAAATTTGGTAAATATGAATTGTACAAAAAGAAGAAAAAAAAAAGAAAAAAAATTATACATTTGGCCTATTTTGTGTTCATCTCAACATGCGCTTCTTTTGCCATGTATGATTTGACTTTTATTTTGATTTTGTTTTTTTTTGATTTTGTTTTTTTTGATTTTGTTTTTTTTGATTTTTTTGCAGAGCACATCTGTTGACGTTTTGCTAAGGAGGCCAGATTGCAAAAAAAGAATAACCGAAATGTTTTTTTTAGCTCTAGAAAATTATATAAAAATAGAAGATTTTTTAACTATTATAAATATAATAAATATTAATTATAGAAAGCTAATTGAGCAATGTGCAAAGAAAGGAAAATGTTCTACAACAATAACAAGACAAAAAAATAAAATTATTCAGCCATTAGGTGAAGTTTTAAAAAATTTAGATGGTAAAACATTAATTACTGAGAAAGATATAGTTACAGAAGTTTTTCATCCTTTTATTGTAAAAAAATATAATTTAAATAAAAAAGAAACATTATTTAACCTTTCAATCAATTTTCTCGAAATGAAGATGGCCAAAAAAAAAAACAAAGCTGACAAGATAAAAACGCAATGTAGAAAAAGCGGCGGAAAGAGTGGCGAAAAAAATGGCGAAAAAATTGGCGAAAAAAGTGGCGAAAAAAAAGAGGATACTATTAATGAAGAATTGAAACAAATCTCAAATTTTGTGAATATACAAAACTCAAATGATAATATGATTAATTCAGATAATTCTGGAATTATACAAAATAATAAAAATGAAAGTATTTATCATGAAAGCTTAAATTATTCCGAATTACAAAATAGTTCACTATTTTTAATATACATATTAGAATATATGAAATCTTTATTATATTTAAATATTATACCTAATAGGATTTTACAAACTTTTATATTTGATGTTTGTGTTTTTTTTAAACAAGATAATTTCTTAAGACAATTACTTCAATTTTATGTTATATCTGATTCTATTGAAGTAACTAAAAGATTATTCCATTATTGGCAATTTACAAAATATGTATGGGCATATCAATTTTGCTTAGACATGTCTTTAAGATTAAAAGAATACGAAATGGTTGTTCATTTATTTTTATCTGCTAAAAAATATTTAAAAATTATCAAATTTTTAAGAAATTACAATTTAACAGATTACCCAATTTCAGTTATTTTTCAAGCTATAGAAAATGATTTAGATTCTCCAAAAAAATATACCATACTAAACAATGTCCTATTTTCACTAAACAAGTGGATAATGTACGTTCCCTTTATTTTTAAAATGGACACTACATCATTTTAGCGTCCTAACCTTTTCATGACCTGTTCATAACCTTTTTCACTTTTTTTTCCATTTTTTTCCCATTTTTTTTTCCTTTAGTGACTCCGACAAGGACCCCGTGAAATACCCTCTTCCAAATCTACAGGTAAACAATTTCTTTCACTAAATCGTTATTCACCTAATTTCATGAGGGCGATTGTGTCATTTGCTTCCCCAGGGATATGCATGGATTTCTTAAACTTGCGTTATCTCGGCAGTGCACTAGCGCCCTTTCGCTATTCATTCCGTTCATCATTCATTCGTTTCGCTATTCATTCCGTTCACCATTCATTTTTCCATCCCACCACCCAAAGAATTGCGAGCAGTGGGTCCGATTAGTTGAAGAGACATAAGAAGAGCATTCACATACAGAACATTTTTTTTTGATTTTATTTTATAAATTTTTTAGTTTTTTTTTGTTTTTTAAATTTAACACGTATGAAAGTATATATACACGGATATTTTTTATATACTTTTTTACGAAGACAACTTTTCATGTTTTTATATAAAACACAATCCATTCCATAAATAACATAATTTATTCGGTGTAAAATATTAAAAAAAAAAAAATGTATATTTATACACTTTTAATGAAAAAAATAGATTTCGATCAATTTATAATGTATAATAAATTTTTTATTTTTTTAGTTCAAATACTTTTTTTAGTAAATAAGCAACAGCACCTTCTTTATGTGTTAATGGAAGAATGCATTTTGCATGATATTTTGCTGACTCTGTTGCATTTGCTACAACAAAGGAATATTTAAAATTTGATAGCATAGCTATATCATTTTCTGCATCTCCTACAACTAAAACTTGATCATTCGAAATATTATAATGTTTTAATAAATAATTAATACCTGTAAATTTGTCATGACCCAACTTGGTTACTTCTGCATGCCCATTATATGTTGTAAATATTGTTAATTTTTTTGAGAATTTTTTCTTTAAATTATCTATTACTTGTTTCGATTCAGATGGATCTAATACTATCATAAGTTTGTTCATAGTTTTATATTTTAACAACTCATTATGTCTAATAATAATACTTCTATTTTCGCTATAATTTTTTTGTAAAAAATCTGCATATTTATTATCTTCAGTTACATAATTAGACTCTCCTCTATGAAAAATTGTCTGATTAACTAAATTTTTTTCAACAAGATAATTTATTAATTCTGCATATACATCAGTTTGAATTGTTTCATCAAGCAAAGTATATCCTATTTGGTCATATACTATAGTTCCGTTAATATATACACCGGGCATACCATAAAAATTCATTATTTTCAAATTTTCTTCACCAAATGCACTTAAAATACCAACTTTTGATCGTCCTGTACATATACTTACCATATATCCTTTTTCAATAGCTTCTTTAATTGCTTCTATATTTTCTTTGGGCACTTTTATATCTTTATCAACAAATAATGTACCATCGAAATCAATTAGGAGCAATTTAATATCTGCTCCTTTTAATGTTTCTTCTACACTTTTACTCATTTTCGAAGAATGATCAATTTTTATAATACAAGAAATAGACCTTAATATTGATGATAAATAACTATAAAGCTATGATATCAAATAAATGTTTATATTATTTATATATGATGAAATAATGTGTACTAAAAAATATAGTATTTTTTTTAGTTTAAATAAATTATGTAGAAATTATATATAGTAAAAAATGTACAATATCGTGAAAATAAATTGTAAATATTATATTTTAATTTAAGATTCCTATGTAAACAATAAAAAAAATTTGCAAGATCCTTATAAGCTTTACTATCATAAATATATATTTATAATAATAATAATGATAATAATAAATACCATGAAAATACACAAAAAGGTTAAGGAAAAAAAAACATTACATGCATGTATAGTAATTTTATTTATTATTATTATTTTTTTTTTTTTTTTAATATCCAAGCAATGCACATAAAAAAATAAGCAAAATTAAAAAGAAAAAATATTATATCTAATTGAGTAAAAAAATTAAATTAATAGATAAAATTCTTATGAAAAATATTAAGCACACATTTATAGTTTTTAATATCGAATATTCTTTCTATTTTTATCGCACATATATAATATATTAAGTATTAATATAGAAAGGTATAAATTAAAAAACTATTTTGTGCACATAATATAATAAAAAACGAGTATAATTTATAATGTATATAAACTATACTAAATAAAAAAAGCGAAAAAGAAAAACCAAAACAAGAAATAAATATCCTTGTGAAAAAAAAAATATTTTTTATCTTTTAATATTTTTCCCTCATTATAATATACTGAATATTAAAGAAAATATAAAAATGTGTTATGTTTCGAATACTGGAAAAAATTATATATAAGCCGCGGAAAATAATCCGAGGGGTATAAATGTCACAAATGTCATAAAATGTCATAAAATATCATAAAATATCACTATAATATCACTATAATGTCACTATAATGTCACTATAATGTCACTATAATGTCACTGTAAACAGTTTTATAATAAATATTTGCAAATATAAGAATATGCTTTACGTGAAGTACTTTCGTATAAGTTCGAAATATATTAGTACATTAAGATCGCGCTATTTATAATTTTGCATTTCTATATATTTCTTAACTATTGCTTTCTAGTTTTTATATGTGTGATATTATTTATTAAATTTACTTAATTTTTTATAACTTATAAGTTTGCTAGTATCCTGAAGTTTTTTTTTTTTTTTTTTTTTTTTATCACTGCAATTCTAATACACAAAATGAATAAAATAAAATTAAATAGAATGGTAAAAATATAATACTATCGATAATGTTGGTAATGCAAATTTAATTTCCTATTTAATATGACCAATATAGAGAAAGGTTTAGTGAAATGTAATGAATAATGATTGGTAATTATGATGATTATATGTTAACATTTTTATATAATTTTAATTTATTCTTTTCTAATTTTTATTATTTTATACAAATTCAAACACATATATAGATTAAGTTACAGAGAGAAAATATAAATGATTTGTTTATTCTTCTTTGTGTGTGTGTGTATATATAAAATGATATTTTGTTTGTTTTTAATTATTTCTTTTATAGTATCGCAAAGGCATAAGTTTTTTTTTTTGTGTTTTTGTGAACATTTTAATATAAAATAAACTACATAAGCATACACTATATATACGCATATTTGCATATATATTATATATATTTTTTAACAATTTTTATACGTTAATGATAATAAATTAAAAAAAAATTATGAATAAAAAAACAAAAACGAATAGTATATATTTTGATGACAAAATAATAATATTAATTTATGTCTTGGGTGTATACACTAAAATATAACATAAATGGGTTAATGTAGAACATAAAATAATAAATTTACATATATCTTAGACAAATATGATCCTTAAAAATTAAGGATATACCTATTTTTAATTATTAGACAAATATAGGAAATGTCTTCATATTCCCCATTTTTTTTTTTTTTTTTTTTAATCCCTATAATGGTATAAAATTTATATTTTTTGTGAAATATATATGTCTACATTTGCTTTCCTTTGATGGCTTTGTATATTATATATGCTATTGCATTCTGATTGTTTGTGTGTGTGGATATACAACGAGCTGCCCTAAGAGCTCCATATGTTGAAGTTTTAACAGCAACTGAATATCCAGTTGATGCTAACAATTCGATATCATTTGTGTCATTCCCTATTGATAATATTTCATTTACATGTACATTATAAAGTTTTGAGATATAATTAAGGCCATATATTTTTGATGTATTTAATGGGGATAATACTAATTTATTGTTACTTGATGGAACATATATCTTATAATAATTATCTAACTCACCATGTAATGTATTTAATATCTCATCATTACTTTCTTGATTTGTATATAACTTATTATATATTTCTATAGATATAATATCACCAATATTAAATATATCTTTAATGTTATTTAATATTATAGGTGTATAGTCGTTATTATTTATTTTTGCATAACTGATTGAAGATTTTATTTTTAATTCATTATCAGAATCTATATAAGCATCTTCATGTTGTGTTTCATCATTTTTATTTATAACATATGCTGAATCTACTGTTAAAAAAATTACATTTTCTAAAATATTATAAGATGATAAAGCATATAATATTAACTCTAAATCAAAAAAAGAAAATTTCCTTAGTACAGTTTTATATCCCTTTAAATATGTATATGCTCCATGAGAATATATTCCATCAATTTTGCCTATATTAAAGTTTTGAATTTGTTTTGATGTAAACATTTTCATAGCATATGAGTATAATCTACCAGTAGCTAATATAACTTTGATTCCTAATTTATTTGCTAAACTAATTGCATTTAAATTTATGTCACTTATTTTTCCTGTATCATCTGCTAACGTTCCATCAATATCTATAGCTATTAATTTGATTCTGTTATTATATAATAAATCATTTATACACGTAACAGACCCTTTATATTTTAATAAAGATGCATATCTATTCTTAATAAATACTTCTCCATATAATCTATTTTTCGGATTCAAAAAAAAAAAGACGACCGGAGCGATCCTTCATTAATAGGCACCAAAAAGGTGCAAACACAAAATAGTAAAAAAAATGATGCTTTCGAAAAAGTTGTCATTTTGGTAAATATATAAAGTGTGTTAAATAAATAAAATAGGGTTAGGTTAATGTGTGAATAAACTTTTAATTGAACTTTAAGAAAATCGTACAAAATGTGAAAACATAAAAATAAAACATATTTATAATAAAACAAAATATATTTATAATAAAATAAAATATATTTATAATAAAATAAAACTTATTTATAACAAAATAAAACTTATTTATAACAAAATAAAACTTATTTATAACAAAATAAAACTTATTTATAACAAAATAAAACTTATTTATAATAAAATAAAACTTATTTAAAGTGAAACATATTTTGTTTTAAATATGTTTAAAAATATAAAATAACTTAATAAAAAATACACTTTTATGGTTATTCTGAGGCTCATGGTAATTGTTAGATTTAGGCATGTTGTATGTATATGCTTGTTTTATTTTAATGCATGCAAAAGACAAATTAATTATATTTCATAACATGTATTCCCTATAATGGGGATATAATATAATACACAATTTTCCCTTTATCATTATTTTTATTTTAATATTGTACGTTACATTATATGCAAAGTTGTAATATTTATTGAGGATATTATATTTTTATGAGGTTCATATAATTTATTATTTCCTAAATGACACCCTCTATTTTCTTTAAAATTGCATGTAGAAATATATGCATTTCTGAATTATAAGAAATATATATGAACCATAATAATAAAACATATATGAACCATAATAATAAAACATATATGAACCATAATAATAAAACATATATGAACCATAATAATAAAACATATATGGTTGGAATGATGGAATTTTTATTTTCCCTTTTTAAAATATTTAAATAGTTATATATCATAAAAAATTGACTTTATAAGCCATTTCAATTATTTTGTAAAAAAAAAAAAAATATATATTTTCCACATTCTTAGTATACACATTTATGTGTGTATATAATACAACTATATATTTTTTGATTATACAATTTGAAAAATAACTACCTTTAATCAAAGTTACTATACATTCTCCTTTTCAGTTTAGGAATGTAAAATATAAAAAGAATGAAGAACTAGAGCAAATTAATAAATAATTATACATGTTAATGGTATTATAATTCTTATTAGTATTTTTCATATTTATTTAAATGTGAAGAGACACATAATGCATCATCTCCACAGCAAATAAAACTTGTAACAAACATAATAAACATAATAAACGTAATAAATAAAATTTCCACCCTTTTTAAACAATTTTCCCTTATATATATGGGAAAATTATATTTTTCATCTATTTACTCAATTCATATATAAAATTAATTAATGACATTTGTTTTGTTGATATAACCCCAAAAGGTATAGAGTATGAATTAACAAAAATATTATCAGAGCAAAAGAAAAACAATTAGAATGACGTAATTATAGTCATTTATCTTATGTTGAGCATTAGGGTTTTATTCAGCTTTTGTGGTTCCTATTTTCTTCTATACCTTCTACTCTTTCACCAGTTTTCATATATTTTCTTATTCATTCACCTACTTATATTTAATTATATTTAATTAAATTTCATATAAATATTTATAAATTTATTGGTATCCATTTTTTATGTCATTTACTTTATTCGGTTTATTTTTAATCATACAATATATGATATATAGTTAGGTAAAACAACGGTCAAAAAAAAAAAAAAAAAAAAAAAAAAAATGGGAAATTATATATATAAATAATATGCATTTTTAAATAAAGTTTTAGGAATGAAAAGGAGTTTAAAAAAACTAATAAATAAAAGAGAATTTAAGAAATGAGAATAAATAAAGGAGGGGAAAAGTATATACAATGTAAGAAAATAGCAACAAAATGATGCCTTTAAAGTTTGCATTTATTACGATAAAAAAAAGAAGCTTTAGTATATTTAATTTTTTTATATCAATAAGAAAAGGAGGAGAAACTGTTTTAAAAAATGACATAAAATATGTGTATATTCGTGACTTAATAAGTTATGAAAAAGAAAGAAAAGAAAAATATCCAAATGAAAAAAAGGTAAAACATTTAATAAAAATAACAAAAGTTAATGGTGGGGTCCAATTAAAATGTTCAATGTCTTTCATTTATTTATTAACTTTAAAATGTAAATATATTGAAAGCATATGGCTTAACATAGCTAAGAATACACCATGTATATCCTTAACATGTTTAGAGACTACTCTTAGAAATATAGAATGGGATAAATTTATAAAATCGAGCTATTTAAAAAATGTACCACTAAAAATAACATCTGTTAAATCGAAATTATTTGATATTCCTTCCATTCGAGATGCTATATATAAATATATAAACAGTCTAGCTAATAGTCATGAAAATAACAGTGAAAATATTTCAATTGAGGAAAATAAAAATAAATTAGAGAATGTGTGGAATTTATTAGCTATTCATATTGAAAATAATATATGCAATGTTGATTTAAAATTTTCTGGTAAATTGTCCCCTCGATTTTATGAGTATGGATATATAAAGGAATTAGATTATGTCCAAAATTTTGAAAAATATCAAAATGTTAATTTCTTTTCACTTTTTAACAATAATTATAAAATAAAAGATGAAAAAATGAAAAATATTGTAAATGATAATGTTCCTTTTTGGTCTATATCAGAAGAAAAAAAAAAAATAATAATCGATCATGAGAATATTGAAAAAGGAGAACAATTAAACTTTTATAAATATTCTTTTTTTAGTGACCAATTTAATTCACAATGTTTTCAAAATAACTCTATTGATAGTAACCATAACCTAACCCCATTTCCACTATCAAAGGAAAAGGAATACACCCCAAATGACCAACAAAAAAAATCATCTTTTAACTATAATAATGCAAGTACAGAAAATGTAGATTGTATGAGAAAACCCCAAAGCGGTATAGAGAAATTGGCATGTGAAAATAAAAGTGAGGAGTGTGAAAAAAGTGAGGATTGTGAAAAAAGTGGGGATTGTGAAAGGATAAAAGGAAATTCAAGTAATAATCATATCATTAGCTATTTAAATGATATGGAAATAAAACGAATGAACTACTACAATAATAATTTTTTTTTAAGCGATGATTGTTATGATACCGCTAGTTGTATATATTCGTTAATCATTCATAAATGTTTAAAAAATATAAAAAATGTTAATATAATATGGGACCCATTTTGTTCAAATGGAAATATAATATTTGAATTGGTATATTATTTGTTAAATATTCCTTTGTATAACGAAAATGAGATTCTACCATTTATGAATTTAAAAATATTTAATCATAATGAGTTTTCAAACATATATAATTTTGTTATGAACAATTTGAATAGTAAATTTAACAATAATGTACAATTGGTAGGTACTGATAATAGAAGTATTATGATTTCACAATGTAAAAAAAACTTGGTTAGGTATAAATTATATTATAAAGACATCCTTAATAAGGTAAAAAATAAAAAGGATAACCCCAACATAAAAGAAGAAAACAATAAAGTTCATTCAAGTAATATAAAAAGAAATTCTTTTCTAAAAAATGTTTTAAAAGATGATTTGGGAGAAGAATATGAAGAATCAGAATATTTAGATGAAAAATTTTTTGAAGAAGATTTCGATGCTAACTTAGGAAAGGATATGGATATGATGTTACTAAAAATGGATAATAACAAGAAACAAACATATTGTAAAAAAAATGAGAGGGAACAAAAAAATATAGAACCATTTCATAATAGAAAAGCGCAAACAGATGATTTAAAAATATCAGCACCTGGTATAGATACTATATCTTTGTCAACCGAAGAAGATAAAGAATATAATTTGGAGTTTCCTTTTGACATTTCTTTTCATAAGGCTCATTTTTTCAATGTGGCTCCTTTTATAAAAAATGCCATAATTATAACAAAAATTCCTCATTTTAGCTTTTCCAAGGTATTTATACTAAAATATCAAAGAATATATATATGCCTTTAAAGTGACATTGTTATATTTCGTTAAGATTTATAATATGTTATTATTGCTTGTTCATAATGACATATCCGTATTTAGTTACACATTTTTGCAAAAATACAAAAATACAAATATAGAAATATTTTTATTACAACTGCATATATATAATTACTATTATTTTTATTGTTTACAGGAATTAGGAATTAACAAAAAAACATTTACATTGTTTGAGCAATTTGATCATATGCTAAGTTCTAAAAATGATTGGAAAGGTGTGTATGTTTTAGTGAGAAATAAAGTTTTCTTAAATAAATCAAAATTAGAATGGAACAAAATATTATCAATCACGGATTCAAAAGGCCGAGATATAACTTTATTAAGTTGGACGGGGCGAAGAAAAATGTTATATTCCATGTCAGCTGAAGATGACAAATTAAAAGAGTTGGAAAAATTTAGCAATCAACTAAAATTTGATTTTTAAAATAGTAGTATAATAAGGAATACATTAAATTGTAGTATGCGAAAAGAAGAGAAAATACCAATAAATATATTGTAATTTTTTTTTTTAAGTATTACACCAAATAATTTGTTTATATCTATTTTTTAATATTTGTATATACGAAAAAGTTATAACCATACTTATTCATACTTGAGAAAACAAAATGTGAATTGGATTTTTTGTCATTTGTTTTTTATTAATTTCTGCATTTTTTTTTGTTTTTTTTATGCATTAAGTTCAAATTTGTATGCTTGTTTTTCATTTAACTTTTTAAAGCTTAGTTGCTTACATAATAAACAATTTTACAAACATTATATACATATAAAAGAACATATTTTAATTTAAAAATTGACAAAGCATATCATTAAATTTTGTCATATATTACACCACCATAAAGTGATAAATATATTACCCCCTTAAAAACTGATAAATCATATACATTAAATTTGGTTATATAATATTTATATTACACCATCATAAAGTGATAAATATGTCACCCTCAATAATAAATGGTCCCATCTATATTATAAAGCCCCAAGCGATAACATAATTAAGCTTGTGGAAAATAAAAATTTTTTTTTTAATATATCAAAAGGAAAATGCAGGAAGTGATAGTAATGATAAATATCAATAATAAATAGTAACATATGGGAATACTAAGGCTATCATAGCTTTTTAGATTTTTTACATGCACATTTTTGGAAATACATGAACAATCTAGACGATTTGGAATAAAAAAAAAAAAAAACTAGCTATATAATAAATTATATATATATATTTTTTTTTTTTTTTTTTTTTTTTGTAATATCTCTTTATATAGGGCCTTTTCAAAAATAAAATATTCGTAGTTAGCTAGTTTGACCACTATAAAGCTTTAATTTTGTTGTTTATTACATTTACAATTTTTTTGTTTAAAATTTTATAATACAAATATATTTTACATTTTTAATTGTGTAAATAATATATTTTTTATTTTTAATTATATAAATAATATATATTTTATTTTATTATTTTATTATTTATATTTATTTATTTTATTATTTATTTCATTATTGTATCATCATTGTATCATTATTTATATCATTATATTATTTTTTTAATTATTTTTTTTGTCATATATATTTCTTGTGTAGTGAAGAATTACTTCCAATGTGTATGCTATTTTTATATATTCATACGCGCATATAGATAAGTTAAAATAATGATGCGAATGATTTGAATATGCATATATATATATATTATATAAGATTAAGTGAATAGGGAAATCATCATCACGAATCATCTATATAAATTGGAGAATAAGTTGGCATGTGAGGTATTAAAAATTTACTATTGCAAAGAGCCATGCCTATACATGTGCATAATACATGAATATTCACTAGGAGTAGTATAATTAGTGATAGCATAACAACTAGTTACTACTTCTCTAGTGATAACATCGGGCGCCTCGCAGTTTGATGAGTAGATCAAGGGTATGGCATAATACATTGTTTCATACTTGCCTGATATTATTACTAAATAGTAAAGATCATACCCTTGATACTACTCCCCCTAAGGTTGTGAGGTTGCCATAGGTGGATGTATAGGAGGTAGGTATATGTGTCTGGATATGAGAGGCATGCCATAAAAAAAGTAGGCATTTGCTGATCATCCTGGCACATCAGAAAATAGAGGGGCGTGCTGAACGTTTCAAAAGCCCCCCTCTATAAAAAGGGATATCTAGATAGACCCCTACCCTATATAAGGGCTATCTAGAAGGGATAAGGGACGTGTTGAACGTCTCGGGGACAATTATCGAGGGACGTACTGACTCTTCGATAATACCCCTATAATAGTTGATTATTAGGGGACGTACTGACTGTTCGATAATATCCCTATAATAGTTGGTTATTAGGGGACGTACTGACTGTTCGAGAAATACCCCTTGTAGGAGTTAACCATTAGGGCAACCATTAAGGGACGTGCTGACCCCCTTGAGGATCACCCACAAAACCCCATAAAAAATTCTATAAAAAAAACCATAAAAAATTCTAAAAAAAACCCATAAAAAAACCCTATAAAAAGGTATATTTAGAAACATTTTAAAAGTATGAATAAAATGTGATATAACCATAATAAATGTCAAAAATATGTCTTTAAAGCTCATAAAATCTCATAGTAAATACTGATAAGCATATTTCATAATATCATAGGTGTCATTGAAATATAAAATACCATAAAAATGATTAAAAACATTAAGAATCAGAGATGTTAAAAATATAACCATATTATATAGAAATGCAGTAGCCATAGAAACTATATTTCCCGTGGTTTATTAATATATTTTTTTCCTATTTTATGTTATTATAAAATTAAAAAAAAATGATTTTTAATAATAGGAAAAGAGCGAAAAACAAAAATGGAATATATATATATGGAATTCTTCTTATCCTTTTCTTAATAGTTGAAATAAATGAATGTGTAAAAAAAAATTACAACAATAAATGTTCATCGATTGGTTTGAATCAAAATAATTTGTTCGAATGCGCAAATATAAGAGATAAAATCAATTATTTTCCATCGTATAACATAAAAAAAAAAAGAAGGAAAATTGAAAAAAATCAAAGATCCAAATTTTTTTTTTTAAACAATATATTCCAAATTAATGAAAATGATAGTAGAAATAAAATAAATAATTTATGGATAAATAAGAATAGAATAGTTCCAATTAAATTTTTGAAATGTGTCGAAAAACATATGAATGTAAAGGGAATATGTAATATTGAAAATAGTGTTGATATAAAAAATGAAAATGGTTTAATTACAAAAAGTTATGATTTGATAAAACATATAAATTATGACTTTAAAGAAGAATGTAATGATATAATGATAAGGACAGGAAATTTTTTAGAGGTTTCACCTAATTTAATATTTAAATATGTTTGTGTGAAATTAAATAAATTATTTACAAATTTATATACATATGATAATGAAAATATTCCATTTTGTAGTACTGAACATACATTGAATATAACTGAAGATGTTATAAAACATAATAAATTTAAAATATATAGTGTTTTGGGGTTAAAAATATTACAATTATTTTTAATTAAATATTTGAGAAGTATTAAATTATGTATTCCCATAGAAGTCCGAAAAAGATATATTTATGATTTTCTAAAAATTGAATATATATCCAAGGTATATGATGAAAAATATAATTTGATTGATAAAAATATTTTTAATAATATTTCAGACAAACTGAAAACTAAACTTATATATTTTTATATATCATTATATCCTCAAAATGTTCCAAATATTTTGATAAAAATATTTAAAGTAGCTAATTATAAAAATGAAGATGAACTATTATATAAATATATTATGAAATCAAAATTTACATCGAGAGGTGGAAAAAGATTTCGTAAAAATATATCAAAAGAATATAAAAAAATATTTTGTATAGAACCTTTAATAAAAAAACATCCTTGTGAAAATGATATATTATGGAATCGATTTTTTTCTATAATTAAAAAACATAATCCTGATGTTGTTAATTCTAAAAAAATTTTAAGAGAAACTTATCGTTTAGTTTTTAGTAAAATAAATTTTGCAAATGACCAAATAATTCAATTATTTGAAAACAAAGGTTTCCATATTTTTAGCGATTTTACATCAAATTTAAATAACATAGATAGTGAAAATAAAAATGAGGAAAAAAATTCCGAAGATCGAGATAATAAAAAAATTGAGATTAAAAAAAAATTAAAAATTGGACATGAAAGAAAAACATGTGTAATAAATTATATTACCAATTTGAAAAGTTTTATTCTTGATTATATAGAAAAAAATAAAACTATATATCATAATTTTTATGATTTAAAAAAAAATATAAATATGCCAAAAAATCTTCAATATGATGATATTATATCTAGAAACACAAATATTTTCCATTTCACAAAATTTAACGAGCCCAATAATCCAATAAATAACGATCCGATATTCGAAAGAAAGCCAGCAAATGCTGAAAATGCTGAAAATGTTGGAAACGCTGAAAATGATGAAAATGTAGATCATAATAATAATACAACATTTGTTATTCAATCGAGTCTATTAAATAAGAAAAGAAATAAAAAAAGAAATAAAAAAAATGACGACGATAATGCAACAAAGGAAATATCATCACTTCCTAAAACAGATGCAGAAATTTATTGTAATGAAATAGTAAATAATACAATAGATAATATATTAGATATAATGATTCAAAATTCTGGTTTTGGGAATATAAAAATATTATTAGGAATATATAATTCGTTACAAAATAATAAGAATTTTAAGTTAATTAATTTTAAACATGCATTCGACAAATAAATTAATTAAGTTTATGAGAAAAAGTAAAGAATCATTTTTTTGGTAGATGCATATATCTCGAGTAGAGGTGGTGTGAGCGTGTGTCTGTGCCGGTGCCTGTGTCTGTTTGTACGCTTTGCCGTTTTATTATTTTTTTTGAAAATTAAAAGGGTGCCCTTAATTTATATTCATTTTTAAGATTAAATGAGTGCATTTAGTTTTATTATTTTTTAAGATGTTTCTTAGCCTTTTATTATAAAAATTGTTAATGTCATAATCCAAAAATTGCATTTTTACGCTTCATTTAGCAAGCACTTTTCTTTTATTATCATGTATTTTCATTTTTTAATTAAGAACACATTGTGTCCCATCTTGGCTTCCGTTTTTTATGTCAATTAAATATGGCATAAATAACTACACTTGGTTTATTACTACACCGATAAAGCTTATTTTATTATATTTTATTATATTTTATTTTATTTTATTATATTTCATTTTATTATATTTTATTTTTTTTTTTTTTTCAAGTTTCATAGTTACATAATTTTCGTTCAGAAAAGTTGAAAAGGAATGCATACATGCATTTGAATATTATTTTTTTATAGTATAACATTTATTTATTTCGTTTTTAATAATTGTTTATATTTTACATAATTAAGAAAGAGAATGGGGAAAGAAAATATAAAGAAAAATAACATTCATAATTAAAAAATTATTTATAAATAAATTTTATTGATGGGATGAGCACATCTACAAGATCTTGATCACTACAACTTGCCTCTACAACAATATAATTCTTATCATTAGGAAGAGATTGTTTACTTATTTGTTCATATATTTCATGAATAGGTTTATTTAATCTTTCTTTATTATGTGCTGGCAAATAACAGTTATATAGACATGCATTTCCAACAGATATTAGATTCACATCTATGTTAAATTTTTCGTTTATATGGTCTACTAGATCTTTTATGGTTCCGTTTTCTGAGAAGAGAAATGAGAAGAGAAAATACATGTTTGCATGAAAGAAAAGCAAATGCACAAGGTTTTACGATTTTACGATTTTACAATTTTACGATTTTACGATTTTACGATTTTACGATTTTGCGGCGTGTGCTTACTTATCGATATTTCAATTTTGTCCCATGTTGTGAACCCATTTGGTATGGCCTTTACAGGACCTTTCATAAGTTCGTCATATTCCTTATCTTTGATTTTCAAGGGTGGCATTGGTTCCGAGAAAATAAATAATGGCAATGCGGTGTTAATAAATGCATTTTTAAAATAGGAGAGAATATCTTTTTCATTTTTCTTTTCTTGATCATTTAGTTTAACATATTTTTGAATAGAATCAGAATAATTTACATACTTTAATATTTCGATACCAACGAGACCAGTAATAATAGATGTAGTAGTAGATAATGCAGGTATAATTTTTCCAGCTACCATTTTTGTTTTTAATTTATCACATGTAGTTATTTTATAATTCATAGCTCTTAAGTTAGCAAATGCATAAATAAAATTAACATGCAATCCTGATATTTCATCTTTATCAAATTCAATAGGAGATACTTTTAATGAATCTGTTTGTATATTTAATAATTCGTTACAATAGTCTTGTATTAATTTATTATCTTGTGTATATGAGATAGATATATTATTTAGATTTTGTTCATCAATATTAACTTTAACATTTTTTGGAGAAAATGGTTCTACTTTTATTTGGCTAGCTACATCTAAAATATATTTAATATCATAACAAGTAGGTATATTATATACTTGTGCATATAAGTTAGATGTACTAACTAAATATTCTTGAACATATATATTATTTATATCAAAATTTATAATTTGTGGTGGTTTTTTTTGTCCAACCCAAAAAAATTCACCAGTTGATAATTTATAATCTAAAGGAAATGAATATAATAATTGACTAATTTGATTTATAAAATTTGAATGAAATAGATGTACTGCTTTTTTAATACAAAAATTAAAATTATTATTCTCTTTAATAATTTCTTTTAATGTATTTAAAACATTTTCTAAATTTTCTAATAAAGATGCATTATTTCCTTCATCTTGTATTTTTTTAATATATTCATTTTTATTATTTAAAAATTGTTGTATACTTAAAGGAACATTATAAAATAATCCTTGAAATATATCTCGAGCATATTCAATAGTATGAACAATATCATAAGGAAAATGTTTTAATGTACATAAAGGAATAGAATCTTCGGGTGGATCATAACTATCATTATATGACTGAGTCATATGTGGAATAATAATTTGTACATTACCTTTTGTTCCTAATGTTCCTGATTCAAATAATGGTTTAGAATACCATACACATTTATTATCAACATATTGTCTAGCTATTATATTATCTAAAGCATTAATTATAAAATCTTGTTTTGACCAAAATTGCTCATTAAATATATGTTCATTTTCTTGTCCTACTTTTGTAACATAAGAAATAACATTTATATTTTTATTTTTATTTTTGATTGCATTAGATGCAACTAGCGATTTTGATTTTTCAATATGTTCTCTTCTAAATAAAAATTGGCGATTTAAATTTGAAACTTCTATATTATCATTATCTGTAATAACTAAAGAACCATTACTTTCAATTGTACACATATCAAGTAATGAAAATAATTTTGCAAATTCACATCCTAATGCTCCTGATCCGACTAAGAAAATATTTAATTTATTTAATTTATCTTGAAATTTTTTTCCAAATATTGAAATAATATTATCATTTTTACAATTTAATTTTTTTTTATCATTTATATTTTCGTCATCATTCATATTAATACATTCAAAAAAATCCATGTATAATAATTGATGTATTGGCATATATTTTCCTGTAAATTTTATAATTTCCTGAGCTAATAAACCTCCAAAAAATGAAGCAATTGGTGATATATGTGATTTACTATATTTTGCAACATTTATAATTATATTTTTATCTAATTTTTCGACAGACCATGATTGTTTATCTTCTTTATCTTTATTATTTAGATCACATGCTTTTTTATATATTTTTTCAAATTCATCATTTTGATAATTTTCAGGTAAGCAATTATATTCTGTTTCGTACCATTTTAACCCTTGAATAGCATAATGTAAATAATTACTTGATTCTAATTTTGAATAATCTGAAATTATAAAACTTGTTGGAAATTTTGTTTCTTCAAATATAATTTGTTCACCTTTTTGATTAGCAACAATATTTATATTATTTAATTGATCTGAATTATTATCAGATAAAGAAAATAATGGTTTATTTTTAATATATTCATATGGTTTAAAATTTAATTTTAGATTCGTTTTTATTTGTGTACATTCTCCACCTTTTATATAATCACCAAATTTAGATGTATCACCAATTGTAAATGAATATTTTTTTAAATTTTTAATTTGATATATTTTTCCATTTATTTCATTCATTCCTTCTACATTTGTAAATTTTACGTAATCTCCATTTTGAAATGGTAAACTTTTATCAAAATCAAAAGATACAATACCCTCAACATCTTTAACTATTTTACTTATATTACATGATTTGACATTTTCACCATCTTTATCATAACATATAAAATTATTGCCAAAATCATTAAATATATATCCACATAAGCCATATATATTACAACTTAAAAAAGCTATATTTTTATTTTCTATACTTCTTACTAAATTATTATATTTTATTATATCTGAATCTTTTGCATCACAGCAAACAACAACATCAAATTGTTCTATAAATTTAACATTATTTAAATTTCCTGTATAGTTATAAACATGTACATAATTATTTAGTTCTTTTAAATTAGATAAAACTGCATTGCTTCTGCAAATTTTATTTTCAACATGATTTTCAGTTATATAAAAATTTACACCAACATCACTCATTTCACATATTTCATTATCATATATACAAACAGATTTGGGCCCAGATAAAATTAAATTTTTTGCACATTCCAAACCAACCCCTTTAACATTTATTATCAAAACATTCATTTTTATTAATTTATTCATTAGCTCAAAACCATATGTACCCAACTGTCTAGAATATAAATTAGCATCTATTTTGTATTCTTCCATGTTTTCTAACCTTATCGAGCTTTCGTCGTTTCTCTTTTTTTCAATATCTTTAAGGTCGATATCTTCGTAGGTTCTTTGTTTTTTCTGGCCAAGATTGGAAAGGTTGCAAATATGGTAAAAAAAAAAAAAAAAAAAAAAAAAAAAAAAAAAAAAAAAAAAAAAAATGAAAAAAAAAAAAAAAATGAAAAATAAAAAAATAAAAATATAATGTGTAACGTAACATGCGCACAAATTGAAACGTTTTTATTTTCATAACGTTTTAATGCTATCATTTTTTCTATCTTTTTACCAAGGGGTTATTGCTTTGCATAATATATTTATGCGTACTGATATATAATTTACAAATTGTATAAGATAAAGGAAAAGTAATAGGAGAGATGAAAATATAACTAACAATGATAAATACGTATCTCTCAATATGTATCACCTTTTATTAAAATATAATTTTTGTTATAGCCTTATGGGTATATTTATTATCTTGAAAAAAAGAGAAAATATATAAAATCGATTATTATATATCATTATCATATTTTTATTCAAGCAAAAAATATATCTATGTTATGTGCAATCATCCATTGTGTGCATATCACTACATGCCACTACATATCGCATGCTTAGCACATACACATGCATAGTACATGTGGATAGCTTACCTATTATCTTAAAATGTAGCTTAAATTTTATTTCATAATTTTGTAAATTCGGGGGTATTAACTCTTTTCTTTTATTTTTTTTCTCCAAGTTTTAGAAAGATTCACAAAGAAAATGATAATTCAAAAATAAAAGTAAAAACTAATAAAATAGAATTTGAAAAATGAGGATAAAAAAAATAATAATTTAAAATAGGGATGATATCTTATCTATATATATATATATAGCGCATATGTGTATGCTAGAATATACTCCTATTTTTTTTATATATTGTTAAAAAAATTACGTTTTTTGATATTTTTTGATATTTTTTGATATTTTTTGATATTTTTTGATATTTTTTGATATTTTTGATATTTTTTATATTTATCATTGAAATTTTTTATTTTTTTTAGAAAAGTAGAAAACTATTATAAAAATTAAATATATAATACTTTTTTAATGGACAAATCTTAAGCAATTGCTGTAAAAAAAAAAAAAAAAAAAAAAAAAAAAAAAATATATATATATATGTATATATTATATATATTAATGATTTTGTGCAAAGGGCTTAAATTTCCATATCATTATACGCACATATAATAAATCTCAACTGTTTAAGAAAAAAAAAAAAACAACGATATATTAAATTTCAAAACTAATGTGTCCGTGTTATCATTTAGTTAGTCTTGGTTTTAATATATCTATTTGTTTTCCTCGTTTATTTTTAAGTCATATTTTTTTGTTATTCTTTTTTTGGTATAATATTAGTGAGTATATTTATTTCTAATATATTGTTTGTACAAATTAGGAATGATCGAAAAAAAAAATATTATACTATACATATATATTATACTATACATATATTATTCATATTTACCAATCCGGAATATCTATTGATTTTATTTAAAAGTTATTTCCAGATGTTGCATAGCAATTTTGAAATATTTGTAAAAAAAAAAAAAAAAAAAAAAAAATTTAGTTTGAACTTTTACTTTTTTATTTTATTTAATGGAGAATTGAGGTTATTCCAAATGTGCTCTTGAAATGTATGTATAATTTATTTTTAATGAAATTATATTTATTTTAAAAAAAAAAAAAAAAAAACAACATGCTTATCTTTTTAGCAATAGAGAGAATGTACATATATAAATGATAATAAAAATACATGGCCAAATTTGTTATTTCAATTTTTTTCTATTTTAATTCATTTTTACTTTAGCATCAGTTTATTATATTGTATGTATATGTTACAAATTTTTATATCAATTAGTATTATTTGTGTTAAATAATACAACTATATATATAACTATATATATATTTTTTATTATTATGTTCATATAAATATTTCACTATTTAATGATACAGAGCTTTTAACAAACTTTCGAATTCCATACATTTTAAAGTAAGATAGAATTTATTATGTCTATCTTTAAATAATTTAGTTAAAAAATATATGTCATAAATATTGTGGATATATCATAATTTTACATTGTATTATGTAATAAGTAGACATTTTTTTATGTGAAAATAAATACACATATTTGAGACTATACAGTTTTTATCATAAAAATAAAGTTTTGCAATATTTTAAATAACGCTTATTTTTGAATCTAAACAAAATTGAGCAACAGAATTTATAATAATGAAAATTCAGTTCTGTAACACATCAGGATTGTATATTTTCCAAACGCGTGCTTACTAAGTTTAGGCAGTTTGTAAAGTCGAAAAAAAAAAAAAAAAAAAAAAAAAAAATAATAATAAAATAATAAAGTAATAATAATAAAGTGGTAATAATAAAGTGGTAATAATAAAGTGATAATAATAAAGTGGTAATAATAAAGTGGTAATAATAAAGTGGTAATAATAAAGTGGTAAGATTGAGACAAACCCCTAGTCAGGACTTCCGCAAACTGCCCACCCGAGTGATAAGAAAAAAGTTGCGTCGTAATTGGGTCGTAATTTGCTTCATAGTAATATTTTTTTAAAAAACGAATAAAATGTTTTTGAACATAATTAAAGGGTTGGAAAAAAATGATGATAAAGAAAATATAATAAATATAAGCACACAGAAACTTTTAGGAGATAAAACATATGAAAAAAGAAAAAAAGGGGCACAAGAAATAGCAGAAGAGATAAAATTATTATTATTAAAAGAGGAAGCTGAAGAACAAGAACAAATAAATATAATACTAAACCAAAATAATAATGAAGAAAATAACATAAATGAATGTAAAAAAATATCAGAATCAGAAATAAATATAATATCTAAATTAAGTGAAAAAAATGATATAGATATAAATAATGAATACTATTTTACTGGATATAATGAAGAAAATGAAGTAGGAAAAAATAAAGAAAGTGATGTGGGAAAAAATAAAGAAAGTGATGTGGGAAAAAATAAAGAAAGTGATGTGGGAAAAAATAAAGATCAAATTAAATCAGCAAACAAACAAAATGTTAAATGGAATGACAAAAATTCTAATAATTTAGGAATTGTAAAAAATGATACAACTGGTAAAGATTCGGAAAGTAAAGAAAAAGCTCAAATTGAAAATAATCATGAAACATCAATTTATGTAGAAAATGAAGAAGAACATTTAAAATTTATACATGATAAAAAAGAAAGTACACATAAAAAATTAAATAGAGAAAATTATATTTTAGGAGCTGAAATAATTAAAAAATTATTATTAGATAAATGCAAAGAAAATTGTGATATAGATATAGAAATTGCAAAACCTAATGGAATAAATGATTATATAAAAAATAGTATAAAAGGAAATTATTATAATAATAAAGAAGAAAATGAAAATTATAATAAAAATTATAATAAAAATTGTAATAAAAATTGTAATAAAAATTGTAATAAAAGTTATAATATAAATTATAATAAAAATGATGTTCAAAGTGATATACAAAATGATGTACAAAATGATAATAATGAAAATAAAAAAAATTATAAAAAATCTTTGAATAACATATTATATGAACATGAAATATATTTTGATCACCTGAACAAAAAATATCAAAATAAAAAAATTATGGAAATATTATATTTTTTGGATGAAAAATTTATTAAAAGTATTAACAGTTCAGAAAGGTGTGGGGGTTTAATTTCGCTAGCTTTTATTTCGATAAGTTTAGAAAATAAAATAAAATATTATTTTTCTGAAATATTAAAAATAATAATGTCGTGTGTAAATGATTCCGATTCAAAGGTTCGTTATTATGTGTGTGAAAGTTTATATAATCTTTGTAAAGTTTCAAAAAATATAGCTTTTAATAATATTGAAGAAATATTTAATTGCTTGTACAGAATATTTTCAGACACATGCCCAAATGTAAAAACTGGCGGTGCATTTTTAGACAATTTATTAAAAGATATGACTTGTTCATATAATAATATATTTAATATATATAAAATTATTTACACATTAAAAGATAATATACATATAGAAAATACAAATGTTAGACAATTAATTATATCATGGTTATTTTTTTTACAAAATATACCAACTATAGATATATTTGAATATTTTCATTTTTTTATTCGAGATTTATTTTTAATGTTATCCGATGAAAATAAAGATATCCAAAAACAAGCAAATCAATGTTTAGATTTTTATATGGATAAAATTGTAACATCAAATTATGAACAATGTAAAATATTTTTTAAACATATTATTCCTATATTTTTAGAATTTTCAAGACATAAAAATCCAATTATTAAACATAAATGTTTATTATGGATATATCATTTTATAAATATATTAAATATTCATTTTTATAATATATTTAAATCATCAAAAAAAAATAGCTTTTTTATGATCGAAATATTAAAAAAAATAATTTGGTCAACTTCGGATGTTAGCTTTGATATACATTATACAGCTCGAAAATGTAATGAACTGTTAATACAATTTTTAAAATTATCAAATTTAGAATATTCATTATTAATAACAGAATTAGTATGTAACATTATTAAATCAAAAATTGAAAGCACACCTTCACAATTTCCAAATCATAAACCATTATTATTACAATATAATGATAAAATTGATAGACAAAAATCTAATAATTCTAACCAATTAAATACAGAATATATTTCTGATAAAAAAAATAAAAATGAATATATAAATATATTAGAAAATAAAAATGAACAATTTTTTAATAACATTACTATTACTGAAAAAACAAATCTACAAAATAGTAACAAATTTGCATATACATTATCAGAAAATAAATTTATAAATAAATCATTTAATGCTGATAAAGAAGTTACGAAATATGGTTTAAATGAAAATAGTGATATGCATTTAGTAAATAATTGTAAATTACAAAATGATGAATTATTAAATTGTGTTAAAAATGAAAAGGAAACTAATTTGAATCGTGGAAATAATCACAATTTTGACCAAAGTATAGACACCGATATGAATGCAAATTATACAATTAATAATCTAAATTTTAGTGTAAAAAACGGAAATATAATTCAAACTAACAATTTTGAAAAAGAAAATAGTGAAACAAATAAACAAATAATTTCAAAAGGAAGAGATAGAAGTCAAAGTATGTGTTCTAGTGTCATGAATGATAGCATAGATGGGTCCAAATTTTATTGCATAAATGTGGAAAAAGTGGAAAAAATGGAAAAATTGGAAAAAATAGAAAATAATAATCCAGAATTATCAAAATATGAAATAAAAGATTCATATATAAATAAAAAAAATGATGATAGCAATAATAGTTTAGAAGATGGTAAAAATAAACAAATAAATACAAATGGCGAAAAGGATGAAAAGGATGAAAAAGATGAAAAAGATGAAAAAGATGAAAAATATAATTTTGGATTCATGTATAATCATGAAAGATTATTAAATGAACTTAAAGAAAAAAAAATCATATTGAAAGATAGTAAAAAAATGGAATCATATTATATAAACAAAATAATTAAAAAAAAAAAAAAAAAAAATAATAATAATAATAATGATCAAAATATGAGTGCTAGTGATAGTAGCAATAGTAATGATGATAATTTATTTTATGATAATTTAGAAAAAAGAAATATATATCCAATTATAATGTGTTTACAATGGCTAGCTGAGATTATAGTATATAAAAGTAAAGAAATAAAATCATATTATAATAAAATAATTGATTGTGTTTTTTTATGTTTAAAAAATGAAGATAATAAAGTTTTAGTATTAACACTTACCGTTATTTCAGCTATGTGTTCTACTGTTGAAAATAAATTTGATTTTTATGAAAATATAAGTAAAAATCTGATCAATTTATTTAAACAAGATGAAAATTTATTAATAAGAAAAGGAAAAGAAATAATACAGCATGTATCTCGTTGCTTAAATAATAAAAAGCTTTTTGGATATTTATGTTATTTTTTAATATATGAATCAGATTATATATTTGTTAATAAAATAGTTCAAGTATTAAATTGGATATTATTAACATCAAATGAAACAAAATATTTAAGAAATTCTTTGTTATTTCAAAAAGATAATTATTCATTATTTTCTATTATATTAATTGCTTGGCTCAATAATTCTTTATGTGCAATATCTTTTTTATTATGGTTACAAAAATATGAGTTGGCGTATTTTATTTGTTCTTATTTAACACTCTTAGATATTAATTCTGATTTTTTCCATCAATTAGATAATTTTATTTTTTTATTTGAATCTCCAGTTTTTTCAAAACAAAGATTGCATCTAATATATCCAAAAAATTATCCATTTCTAATCAAATCATTGATGATTCTATCCTTAATGTTGCCTCTTAACACATCTAACAA
Source organism: Plasmodium yoelii (assembly GCF_900002385.2). NCBI lineage: Eukaryota > Apicomplexa > Aconoidasida > Haemosporida > Plasmodiidae > Plasmodium > Plasmodium yoelii. The sequence goes on along the minus strand of NC_036186.2, from coordinate 1,663,518 downwards.
CATCTTACAAAAAAGATTGCAAATTTCACAATTATCTATGCTAACACACAACGAAAAAGTGCCAACTTTTTTTGATTCGCATAACCATAATTCACACTATCGTAATAGCGAAAAAAATAGCGAAAAAAATAGTGAACAAAAAAGTGAACATAATAATGAACAGAATGGCGAACAGAATGGCGAACAGAATGGCGAACAGAATAGTTTCGAATTGAGTGAATTGTTTAATTTGGAAAATGATGAAATAATAAAAGAAAATAGCATAATTGAAAAAACAGAAGCAGAAAAAATGAATGAAGAACAAGAATGGAAAAATAAATATCATCTTCTACTTAATAATATAAAAACTTATCTTTTAAATCAAGAGCATACAACAAATAGTAATATAATTGATGGAAATAAAGAGCGAAATGAATTTATAAACATTTTTAAAGCCATATTGAAAAAGCACAGTCTAATAAAGTATTATAAATAGTTCCAAATTCTACACATTTAAACTACAAACAGTTTTTTCCCACCCCATTTATCGTATATATCATTCCGACATATATACAACCATTTGCATATTTTGCAAAATGAAAAAAAAAAAAAAAAAAAACGTGTTTAAAAATTAACACTTTAGAGTTGAGAATAAAATATTATAACCTTAATTTTTATGTAAATACTACGAAATATAGATCATCCATTTATATGTTATTTTTTATATTTCTATAACGTATGCTATATATTGTTTGTCTCTTCTATCATTTTGTTTTGTTCATTTTGTTTATTTTTTTCATTTTTTTCAATTTTTTTTTTTTTTTTTTTTTTTTTTGCAAACCCTATGTATTTATAAGTACATTTTTCGCTTGTATACTAATCATATACACATATAGAATATTTTATTTATGTAAAAAATTATTATATTTGCATATCTAATAAAAAACAAAAAAAAATTAATATCTTTCTTAAATGGCAAAGTAGAGAGTACACCTTTCTTATCTCTGTGATTTTCACATTTTTATAAAATTAAAGAAATGTATAACCCTCAATAATATGTATATGCATGTATATGTATTTATATGTATATTTACATATATGTATGCATATGTATGTATATTATTGTAGGATTGTGCATTGCATATATTAACAATCAAACTTATTAAATAGAATTAATTTAGCATGCTGATTATTTTTTAAATGATTTGCTTCCATTTTGGCGTTGAACATTTTTTTTTTTTTTTTTTTTTTTTTTTTTAATTTTGAGCGCAATATAAACCCATTTTAAACATATTTTAACAAAATTCACTTCGTTTTAATTTTATTTGATTTGTATTTTATTTAATTATTGTTTTAAATTTTCCAAAATCATTGATTTACCGATTTCTTCTTTTCTTTTAATTTTCCTTCTCCATCAAGTTATGTCATGTGATATTAGTTATGATAGTATTATGAGATTATTATGAGATTATTATGAGATTATTATGATATTATTGTGATAGTATTGTGATAGTATTGTGATAGTATTGTGATAGTATTGTGATAGTATTGTGATAGTATTGTGATAGTATTGTGAGATTAGTTATTAATTAAATTGTAATAACTGCTTGAAACGAAAAAAAAGTACATCTCAACTTTTTCAGCGATTTTAAAAAGCTCGAATATAGAACTAGAGTAAAAAAAGAAGAAGCCAGCCGAAGGTAATATATAATCAGAGCAGCCAGCCGAAGGTAATATATAATCAGAGCAGCCAGCCGAAGGTAATATATAATCAGAGCAGCCAGCATAACAATACAGTAGCGACAGTAGCAGTAGCAATAGCAGCAGTAGCAATAGCAACAGTAGCAATAGCAACAATAATGAAAGATGATGAGAATAATAGCGACATAAATAATTCGAGCATTGGATCAAATTATAATGATGACTATAGTGATTTGGAAGATTTGCCCGAATATGAAAGGGAACTAATATTGGCAAAAAGGCATGAAGAATATATGAAAAAAAAGCATAGAAAAATATTATTAAAAAAAATAAATGTTGATAATAAAATAGAAAAAAATGAAAGTGATAATAAAAAAACAACACAAAAAAAAAGTAAAAAAAAATCTACAGAAGAATGTACGAAATATAATATAAATAACACACCTATTGAAAGTAATAAAACAAAAAGTGCTGTTATCGTTAAAAGAATTAAAAATGATAAAGAAGAAACTGATTATTCTGACAATTATGAAAATTCTGAAATAAAAAGAAAAACAAAAAAAAAACAAACTAGTTCTCTAGTGTCTAATAAAGATCAAGGAAAAAAAAAATTAAGAAATCTTGAAAAAGAAGAAAAAAAAAAAGATCCAAAAAATAAACATAAAAATTATACTAGCTCTTCTTATGAAAGCTCATCAATTTATTCAGATAAAAGTTATCGTAAAAAAAAAAGTAGAAAAGATAATAATATCCCTATTATTTCTGAAAACAGTAAAAAAAGACTGATTCGAAATAAAAATTATAATAGCAGTTCACAAGATGAAAATCAAAATGATAAATATATAGGAGATGAAAAAGTTAAATCAAAATTAGGAAAAAATTATACAATTAGTGAAAATAAAATAAAAAATGATGACAAATATGATGATGATAATAAAATAATAAATGATAAAGAAGAAGAGTTATTAAATAAAAAAAAAAAAAAAGGATGGGACACATCCGAGGAAATTACTACATTGCTTAATAAAAAAAGAGACGATCGATCTCATGAATATATTTCATCAGGAAAAAGTATACAAATAAAAAATAATACTAAATATTCAAATGATCAAGATAAAACCATTTTTAATGATTTAAAAAAAAAAAAAAAAAATGAAAATTTTGAAAAAAGTCAAAGTCCTGTAAAAGACACTGAAACACCTGAACGGTTAATACAATTATATAAAGAAGAAAAAAAAATAAAGCTAGATATTTATAAATATATGACATATGAAATTATAAACTATTTTCAATTAAAAAAAACATTCCTTTTAGATATGAGTGAACATATAAATTTTCCTTATTATGTTATTGGACATGTTGTAAAAATAGATGATTTACCTAAACTAATAAAGACATCAGATTATGCAAAAAATAAAAATTATAGTAATAATAATATAACTGGAATAGAAAAAAATAAAAATATTTTTTTTTTAAAAAATGTAATTAAATGTGATAGTTATTTTTGTATAGATAGATATACTAATATTAAATTTGAGATATCTCATTTAGACAATCTAAAAAATATCAATTTTTTTAAAAAAATTAAAAAATTAATGAATAAAAATAAAAAAATAGGAATTAATGAATTAGACAATATCGAAAATAATAATATTGATACTACGTATATATGTGATATTAATAATATATCTGATGAAAAACTTACAACTGATGAATATAATCATTTAAAATTATATTCCATTAATACTGAAATATTAAAAAAATTTAATATTTTTTTAAAGGAAAAAATAGAAGATTTAAAAAATTTCCATTACACTGAAAAACAAATTCAAGATTTGGTCGAAATGAAAAAAAAAAAAAGTTTTTATGAAATTTTTCAAAATAATAAAACTATAGATGCTTTGCCTATATCTAGAATTGTTGTACAAAGAGAGATATGTTCTATTTTGAGAGAAATAGATACACTAAATTATTCGAAAAAAAAAATAAATGATGTATATATGATATCCAAGATAAATAAACAAATTGATGAGTTAACCAAAAAGAAGGACATATTGCGAGAGCAATTGGAAAAAACACGAAGTAACTATTCTATTTTCAATAGTTTATATATTATAACTAATTTGTGTACATATACACATTCCTATTCATTTATTTATTTATTCATCTATTCATTTATTTATTTATTCATCTATTCATTTATTCATCTATTCATTTATTCATTTATTTATATGCAGGTACTCTTACTTCAATGAAAACCCAAGACAGCATTTCTTATGAAACGGGAAAAACAATTTCCCCAAAAAAATTTCCAAAATCTTATTATAATTCAGGACTAACTGATGATAATTTCAAAAACATTATAGGTATGAATTTATATCCATACTATATGCAAAATAATGTTATAAATTTTGTGCATTTTAACACACATATATCTATATAGTGTTGTATATGCGATTGGAGATTTCGTATATTATCCCTTTTACTACTATATATATGTATATATTTTTTTTTTTTTTATTCACAAAATAGGAGATGAAAAAAAAAACATAGCAGACATGGCAAATCACATAAATGACGAAAAAAAAAATTTCAATAGTTATATAACAAATAAAATTTTTGATTTACCTATGGATTCACATAATAAAATTATGCATCATTTTTTACATGGAAGTTTACAAAGTAGCGAGGTAAAGACAAATTGCAAATACGTTATTTTCTATAGCTATATATTTATTTATTTATTTATTTATTTTGGGCTATAGACTTATTTTTTTTTACATGAACGTGCATAAATTTTTATGACCATATGCTAGCTATATATTTTTTTCCAAAATAAAAATATTTTTTTTTAGGAATTATTCAATGATAACTTAAAAATTCATGATGATGAATATGACCTTTTTGGGGGTAATGAAAAATAAAAAAATTTTAAACAAATGTTAAGTTATTCGCACGAAAACATATAAACACAAATATATATATATACATGTGTGTCTGTATGTATATTTTATGAATTTATTTAATTATGCATTTTTTTTTATTAACACACTCTCAGTTAACATTGATAAGTACGTAACTAGCTTTGAGATTTTGAAAAAAAACATGAACAAGCAAGAAGAAAATTGCAAAACAAATTAATGCTGGCAAAGCAAAAATAGCTAGTACTCATCAGTAACAGGTGTCAAACGAATAAGCAAATGTACACACATATATATATAATATATATATTATACATTTGTGTAAGACCTAAAAAATGCTATGATAGTATAGCAATAGCACAATATAATATTGTGATAATTCTATTATTATGTCGCTGTCTTTTGGAATATATATTGGACTACTTTTTTATTTCATTATTATATTTTTTTTTTTTATTTATAAATGTTATTAATATCACTGGTTTTTACATATTTTGAAAAGGGATATACAAATTAATTTCACAAGTATATCATTGTAGGAATTGTGTGTGCGTTTTTTTTTTTTTTTTATTTATTAATTTAAAAAGTGTGACAATTTTGAACAAATAGCTAGAGGGGATAATTTCAAATCGGATAATTTAATATGATAATTAAAATTAATATTTTCTTCATTTCGATTTTTTGTTTTTTCCATGAAATCTGTTAAATTATAACTATTCGAAAGGGAAAAAAAGAAAGAATATTTTTTATTCGAAACCTTTAATTTATCTGCAAACTTTTTAGCATCTGTTGGAAATCCATCATTTGATATCCAAACGCACCTGAAAAAAGAAGAACCATAAATAGGTGTGTATAGAAAAGGTTGTTAGTACATTTCGATAAAATACATCATTTTATTATATTGAGCATGAAAACGAAATATACGATTGAAAAGAGTAATTTTGATACACAAAAATATGTAATAGAATGCGATATATGTTTGTTCCTTTATTTTTTTTTTATATTTTTTTTTTGTTATTTTTTTTTTTATTTTGGTATTTTTTTTATTTTTTTTCTGTCTTACGTTGAAGATCCTGCATAGTATTTAACTGAATAAGGAAGAATTTTTAAGAGAGTATTTTTATTTTCATCAGTAATAATATTATTTTTCATTAAACTTAACATAACTTTTTTAAATATGAAAAAATTTCTAGGTACACGAAATAAAGGAGATACATAAATTAATAGTCCATTTATAGTATGAATATATATTTGTATTTGTTTTTTTTTATTAATTATCGAATCTCTAAGACTTAATAATGTAAAAAATAAAATATCTAATCTGATATTATCAAGTTTATTTTTAATATTATCTCTTGTTCGTTGTAAATTTTGTCTTTCCCTATAATTTCGAGTTATATTTATTAGTTCATCCATATTTTCTAATTTTTTTTCAAGAAAATTCATATGCTCATCGGCATTAATTATGCTACTTTTGTTTTTTATACTCGTTATAGCTAGTGGACTAAATACGAGGAAAAAGTTGTAAACTTTATCCTGCCCCTTTTTGCCACCCTTTTCGCAATTTTGCTCTTCATTTTGTTCTCCACTTTTTTCGCCATCCTTTTCGCTACCCTTTTTAAGGCTAGCTATATAATCAAGATAATTGACATTTTTTATATCGGTGGTTTTGTTATTTATACAATTTTCATTATCCTTAGAATCGGAGTGATTTGAATTATTATTAATTTTTGTAGAATTTATTTCGATATCTGACTCTTCATTATTTTTATAAATATACATATCATCTGAATCATTAATGTAAGAATAATTTTGATTATCCCAATTTTCATTTTCATTAAAAGATAGATAATTTTTTTTATCATAGCTATTATTTTTTTCTCCCAAAACAGTGTAGTTACTATTATTACTTGTTTTATGAAAATCGTTTTTTCTATCCTTTATATTATTTTTTTTATTTTTATTCTTAAATTTATTATTCCATTTTGTTTTATTTTTTTTATCTATATAATGGTTGTGTCTTTTCCCATCATTTGTTTTTCCTTTAAAGTTAGTTTGCACGTTTTCCACCATTTTTTAACCCTATACTGTTATTCTATATATATATGTATATATGTATATATATATATATAGAGAGAGAGAGATATATTTATTCATTATTATGATGTATAGATGTGTACCATTTCATATGCATCCATACATGCGTAAACTCATCAAATATTTTTAATTATATTTAAAAAGGATTAGAAATAAAACCAATTAAATATTATGTACGTATTTTATATTTTCATACCATTTTTTCAAATAAAGAATATTAGCTAATTTAAAAAAAAAATATATATATATATATATATAAATTTATTAATGAAAATAAACATTTATCAATTTCAAAAAAAAAAAAAAAAAAAAAAAAAAAAAAAATATTATTTATTCTATGATTATACTTTGCATAGATCAAAGAGTTGGTGAAAAATTATTAACTTCATTTGTAAAATATTTCGCTAAATTTAACAAAAAAAATGGGAAAAAATAGAGAAAAAAATGAGAAAAAAATGAGAAAAAAATGAGAAAAAATTGAGAAAAAATAAAAACAAGTTAACGAATTTAGTAAAAGGTCCCAATATATATAAATAATATGTATCATAAAAAAAACAGTGTCGTTTCTATATTTTGCCATGATAAAAAATAGCCAGCCAGCAAATATGAAAATAAGTCACATATATATATAATGTTTATTTTATTAACAAATTGTAGCGTATTATTTATGAACGAAAATAGAATAACATATCAATAACATACCAAATACTTATAAAATAATTTATCGAATAACTTACCGAATAGCATACCAAAATATGTTACCATAAAACAGTTATCGCTCGTTTTCCTATTTTATTTGTACATTTTCAAAAAAAATGGAAAAAAAAATGGAAAAAAAAATGAAAAAAAAAAAGGTATTCTTAAATAAGCATCACATTAAAAATAAAAACTTCCAGAGAAAGAAACATAAATATTTTACTGATAAAAAATTTTTGCGAAAATTTAAAAAAATCAAACAGCTAAATGAAACGAAAACTGAAATCGTTAAAACCGACCCAATAAAAAACTTCTTTTTCACTCCAACTACTGAAGGAGATATCAAAGAACAGGAACAAAATGAAGAGAGCGAAATAAAAATATCTAATAAGTTAGAAAATTTTGACTCAAAAAATGGTGATAATAAATCTGATGAGGAACCAGATGAAGAGGAAGATGAACAAGATGAAAAGGAAGAAGATGAAAATGGTGAACGAAATATAAAGTCCAGATATAATAACATAAAAAAAAAAGGAGGTAAAACAGATATATATAGGAAAGAATTAAGCTTGATAGAAAAGAATAAACAAGGACAATTATCTAAAGAAGAAAAAGAAGAATTATTTTTAAAAAAAAAACAAGAAAAAGATGAAAAAAAAAAAATACGATTTCAAAAATTTAAAAGATTAAATCAAAAAACAAAGAAAGGACAACCTGTTATGAAAAATTTAATAAAACATTTAATAAAAAAAATTTAAAGAGAAGTTTAAGTATTTACCATCTTTTATAAACATAAAATAGTTATATGAGATGAAGTATATATATATCTATCCCTTAAAAATATAATAACAAAATACGGAGTGAAACGGAATACGATAAAAAAGAAAACCCCTTTTCATCCAACACACCTTTTTCTCTCCATATTTATAATTAATTTTTTTTACGTTTTTTTATGTTTTTTTGTTTTTGTTTTTGTTTTTGCCTTCACCTTTTAATTAGCAACATTTTCCACAACTGTTTGTATTATGTGGAAATATTTCGTCACTATTAAAAATTTAAGAAAATAAAACCAGACAAACAATATATGCATTATCTTTATAACTTAATATAAATTAGAATTATTACCTCATAAGATATGGTGTAAAAATTATTTATTTTATTAAAAAAATTGTATATTTATAAGATGGGTTATAAATAGTTTGTATTAAAAATAGTGGTAAAACTTTAAAACATGACAAAAACATATATTTATCAAAAAAATTGAGTGACATTAATTATGCAAAATAAAAAAAGTGAAAAAAATAAAAAAAAAATTTAATTGGGCATATCCTGGTTATGCACTTGATCAATATTAATGTTTATTTTTCTTATTTTTCTTTATTTTTTTTTTTTTTGGATTTGTTTTGGAGGCATCTTTATTTTTCCGTTGCTCAGCCATTTTTAAATCTCGTTCCCATTTAAGCATCTTCATTTTTTTTAATTCCACATTTTTTTTTTTTAACATATTTTTTGTTGATATATCTTCCATCTTTATTACTCCACTTTCGCTAACATACAAAATAGGGACTAAAAATATTTTTCTAAAAAATAGGAAAAATAAAGCATGTCAAATTGAAGAAAATAATTTCGAAATGAAACATGCCAAATTAAAGGAAATAACTTCGAAATGAAACATGTCAAATTAAAGGAAATAATTTCGGAATAAAACAACAGGTCTGAGACACATACTCAAACCGATTTAATATGTACGCACATGTATAATACAATGTAAAATGTAGAAGTGGAGAGGGCCATGTGAATGGTTTCTAACCTTAGATAAGCTCGTAGCGGCAAATTGTTTGTGGCAATAAAAAACTTTTTTTCATTATTATTTTTTACTAAATCGATTATGCATTTCATAGAGTCAGACAAGCCATCAGTTTCGTCGTTTTTTTCGTCGTTTACTTCGTTTTTTTCGTCGTTTACTTCGTTTTTTTCGTCATTTTTTTCTTCATTTTGGCAAGTGTCCTCCGTTTTTGCAACTCCAATCTGATCATTATATATATTGTCAAAGTTGTGAGTTGCTTGTATTTGATTTTCAAAAAAATGATTTGGAGAAAAAATATGATTATTTTCTTTTTTAATTTTTTTAATATATTCATTAACAGAATTCATGATATTTTTTTCATTATGATTACATTTATAGTGTGATATTTTTCTAATACCATATGCCGTTTCTTCATTATTTATTCCTTTTGTATAATTTGATATACATTTTGTTGTCATAATTATGATTTGTCTGTTCATTAATTTGTTTAATTCATCTTTTAATGGAATTTTATGAATGATACAAATATTTAAAAATGTTTCATCAACAATTATTTTAAGAGGTTCTGATACTTGTAAAAGGGAACAAGATGTTATTAATTTTTTTTTGAATTCTTTTTTTTTTTCAATTTTCATTTTGGTTTTTTTTTTTTTTTTTTTTTTTTTTTTCAAAACATTATTTTATTATATAATCAGAACACTTTATCTTTTTGGAACTTAGTTTATTATAAGTTATTAATATATTGAATAATTTACAGATTTTATATTGTTTCGTTTTATCATATCTTTGGATGTTTGCTTGCCGATTTATTCGCTACCCTGATCTGTTAATACGTAAAAAGAGGAAAAAAGAAAAGAAGTACTACTTATTATTCATATAATTTATCAAAAACGAATCATTGTTCTTCTCAAAAGTGAGCATATTCATTCGTATATATTCCCAAAACATGCGATTTTAAAAGTATTATATATATATTTATTATTTTATTATTTTGTTATTTTGTTATTTTTTTTTTTTTTTTTTTTTTTTTTTTGTAAATTGTCTTTTCTTGGCCAATATAATAAATGGATGAGAATGTTTTTCAGTATATGCATATAAATAAGAGGAAAAAAAAGAGTAATAGAAAAATAGTAATAAAATAGTAATAAAATAGTTTCAATTATGCCTCAAATAAATATGTTAATAATAATAATATATATACATTTTTATATTCTGAAAAATATACAAAATGCAACACATAATAATATACTTAAAATAGTGCTACAACATTATATATAATTTTTTTTTTCTCATTAAATTTATAAAAATATTTTTTATTTCCTATTTATATCTACACAAAAATTTTGATCTTTGTTTAGAAACAAATTAAAATCATATATTTGTATTTTCTTTCTTTTGTTTTTATTTTCTTCAATTTTTTTCGGTAAAATAAAATTTAATGACCATTTTATTAATTATATAAAAAAAGGAAAAAAAAAAAAAAAAGTACAGTATTTTTTTAACAGCAAATAACTATATGAACAATATTATTTTTATATATACTAATTTGTTTGGAGCCTGAATAATTTTATTTTTTAAAAAAAAAAAGCAAAGCAAAGCAAAGCAAAACAAAGCAAAACAAAACAAAGCATATATATATGTAATACACAAACAGATAAGTAAAATACAAAATTACAAGATATTATAATTAAAAAAGAGAGAAAAAAAAGAAGAAAAAAGAAAAAATATAAAATATGAATCAAGATAATAATAATTTGGAAAATGAAAATTATTCTAACAATGCCACAAATACTGATGGACCAAACTTGGAAAATCAACAAAATGGCGAAACGAACATTAGATTTGATCATATAAAATCAAATGGATGTATCAATGAACAAACATGTTACGAAAATAAAAATATATCTTCAAATATATCTTCAAATATATCTTCAAATATATCTTCAAATATATCTTCATTAGCTAATCAAAATAATGGACAAAGTGTCGAAAATAATACAAGTCAAAACATAAATCATAATCCCAATGCTAACTTTAATAATTTTTTTTCCCAATCAGAAAAAGAAGTAACTTTTTATAATAACCCTCAAACGAAAAATGAAGAAAATAAAAATGGAGAGAATCAAAATGGAGAGAATCAAAATGGAGAGAATCAAAATGGAGAGAATCAAAATGGAGAGAATCAAAATGGAGAGAATCAAAATGGGGAGAATCAAAATGGGGAGAATAAAAATGGGGAGAATCAAAATGGGGAGAATAAAAATGGAGAGAATAAAAATGGGGAGAATAAAAATGGAGAGAATAAAAATGGAGAGAATAAAAATGGAGAAAAAGAGAAAATTTTAATGAGGCCAACAAATACAGTTTTAAGAAACATTGTTACAAAAAAATCAGCTAATATAAAAAATAGCATTCATAATATTTTTTTTTCAAATATTAGTTCTATGACATTTGATCCTTGCATAGAATCTGCTGACAAGTCAGGCGATACTAACAATTGCAATGAAAATTGTAATGAAAATTGCAATGAAAATTGTAAAAATGGCTGTAAAAATGGTTTTAGCGGTGACAGTGGGCAGGGAAGCTTCGTGTGCGATTCTACAAAGGAGGGTGTGGATAATCAAACAAATAATACAGCGAAAGATGAATTAAACTATATTTATAAAATTTTAAACTTAGGATGTATATCATCAGAAAAAGTCGAAGTAACTGAAAAAGGAAAAGAAATAAAACGAATATACAATGAAATTATTAATCTATATAAACAGAAATGTGAAAATGATCCACTAACATTAGAAGAATGTTTATTAAATATCCAATCAAATAAAACCTTAATTGAACTTTTATTTTTTATTTTGAAGAATCATAAAATCATAAATAATAAATATTATCAACAATCTTATCATATTAAAAATGACAAAATAAATTCAAATATGTTAAATTATGAAACAGTTACAAATATTCAAAAAGAATGGAGAAATAATAATGAACCATTTATCGAACATACACAAATAAATTCTGATAAAAATAATAATTTTTCAATTTTAGAAAATAATACTAATATTAATAAAAGCTTATATAATAATTATGATGAAAAAGAAAATCTAAATGAATTATATAAATGTGTTAGTTGTGAGCAAGTGTGTATGCATGTATATTATATATTAAGACCTAATAATATAAAAAATATATCATATAGTGTTTTAGATAAATGTATATGGTGTAGTAATTGTTATAATTCTTCTAAATATCCAAATATTTTAAATAGTTCTAATTTTATTAAAGTTAATGTTCCATATACATTTTCTGAAACACAATGGAGTGCTTATGAAATTGAAAAATTAATTGATGGTGTTTGTAAATACAAAAATAATTGGGATGAAATTAGTAAATATGTTAAAACTAAAACACCATATGATTGTATATATAAATTTATTTCTATGCCACTATCAAATCCGTATTTTGATATAGATAATGCACTTAACATTAACAGTATGCCATTTCAATCTTATAAACAAAATAATAATCTTCTCTCTCTGCTTTCATTTATATGTAATTATATTAGCCCATATATCGGCGCTTATGCTGCCAAAAAAATTGTTGACATTATTTTGAAGAAGCAAAAAGACTCTCAAATAAGCCAAGCGAATAATGCGGAAAATGGCGAAAAAGATGAAAATAATGAAAATAATCAAAATTGTGAAAATAACCAAAAAAATGAAAATAATCAAAATTGTGAAAAAAATGAAAATTGTGAAAAAGGTAACAACCCTGAACAAGCTAACGAAATGGCAGGTGATGAAAATGTTAACATGGATAATAATAGCGGTAATAATAATAGTGGCAATAATAATGGTGGCAATAATAATAGCGGTAATAATAATAGCGGTAATAATAATGGTGACAATAATAATGGTGAAAAGGATACTCTCCCATCTACTTATATTTTAAAAGAAAAAGACATGCAAGAAATTCATGATACTATTATCAACGCTTCAAAAAAAAGAGCTAAACAGCTAGCTGATCTGGAAAAACATAATATTAAAAAATTATTAAGAGAACTAGCCATTATAAATACTAAAAAAGTTAAATTAAAGTTGAAACAATATCAATATATTCAAAATTATTTTGAAATACAAAATCAGTTGATGGTAAAAAATGCACAAAACATAAAAATATATAATTTGTAACATAATTTATAATATTAATTTATAACATAATTTATAACATAATTTATAACATAATTTATAACATAATTTATAACATAATTTATAACATTAATTTGCAATATTAATTTGCAATATTAATTTGTAAATACTGGGTAACCTTTGTAAGAATGTTTAACCATTTTCACATAGGCAGTTATGTGTATGCATATTACATATTTTATACATACTTGTAAATAATATAAATTTGATATCATTTTAATTTTATTTTTTTATTTCTCTCCTCTTTTAGGAAAAAAAACTATCCCACATAGGAGATAAGGACACAGGAGTATAAATTGACATTTTTGTTTTTTATCATATATTAAAACAATTTTAAAAGCTATTTATATGAAATTTTCTTTATTACCCCGTTGTTTTTCATTTTTTGTATTTTTTAATAATATATTATATGCATGCATGTATTGTTTGTGCATACATATCATGTTTAAAATAATATTCCGCCTTGGTAAGTTGTTTTAATTAGTACCTTTTACTACTATATATAATTTATCACTTTTAAAAATCCAGTTAACATTTTAAAGAATTAAAACATTTATAACTCAAATTATAAATATGTTTTTATGATATCCAAGCATCTTGGGCAAAAAAAGCTTTCCTTAAAGAAACTCACCGTCTCACCATACATCCAGCACCTGTGTAAAAAAAAAATAAAAAAAAACACAATTTTTTATTGCTTGTTCATATTTTTATTCACTGTTCACATTTTTATTCACTGTTCGCATTTTTATTCACTGTTCGCATTTTTATTCGCTGTTCATATTTTTATTCGCTGTTCATATTTTTATTCACTGTTCATATTTTTATGCACTGTTCATATTGTTTAAGATAAAGGTAAACATGTTAAAATGGCTAAATACCTGGAGCATCGTTGTGACTCCGATTTCTTTATGCCTATGCTTAAGTTTGCATATTTAGTGTGCTCGTCAAAATTTGATATATTTTCAAAATCGTGTTGTTTTTGATCATTTTTCTGAAAAAAATCGTCAGAAATATTGTTTTCGTTCGTATTGCTGTTCATAATATTAGTAAGGAGGGGAATTTTATAGGTTTTATAATTTTCATCCATTTTTTGAACATCGGATAAATCATTACATATAATAATATTTGATACATTAAATACAAATCGAAGATCATCATAATTATTAAAATTGTCTAGTGGACTCACATTTTTCAGAAATTTTTTTAGTAAATTAAGAATTTCATCGTTATCACAATAAATATAAACAATGGCTAGTAATGAATTTGAGAAATATGAATTTAGCTGTTTATGAATGTAATATTTTATTAAGAATAAGATATCTAAGTTAACTTGTTTATAATTTTTTATTTTTGGAAATGGGAGTAAAAAAATTGATTTTATTTTTCCATTTATTTTTTTTAATTTGTTTAAATTATTATTTTTCAAATTTCGAAAACTTTGATATAAATCTTCACACAAATGTGGTGTTATAGGTGCTAATATTCTTAACAAGTCAATAATAATTTTATAAAAAATTTTTTGACAATTTCTTCGATTTATAGAATTTTTTTCATGTATATATAATCTATCTTTACTATAATCAATATATATTGCCAAATCTTTATGTATAAAATTTAATATATATTTAATAAGTAGCTGTAATTGGAAATTTTTATAGCTATTTAAACAATTTTTAATTAAGCAATCTTTTTTATATAATATATATTTATCCATAATTTGAAGCTTATTATATTCTATTTTTTTTTCTGTAAAATTTAAATCATATATATTATTTAATAAAAATTTAAGTGTGTTATATATTTTTAAATATATATATTTGTTAATATTTTCTAGTATATCATAACTAATAGAAATGTTTCTATCTAAAAAATTGTAGCAACAAACCCATAGCCTCACAATATCAGCATTGAACTTTTTTTTATCCTTGATGTTTTTTGTGAAATCATCAAATTGGCTCTTAAGATTTTTCATTTCTTTACGCGAGTTAGTATTACTTTTGTCTTTATCATTATTCTCGTTTATATCCAGCGTCGAATTTGTTTGGTCATGTTTTGGGTCATGTTTTTGTTCACATTTTTGTTCATTTTTTTGGTCCCTTTTTTGGTCCCATTTTTGTTCATCTCCCGATTTGTCAACTAGGGTGCCAGTTTGGCAATTGCTGGTAACACAGTCATTACTATTTTGAACAATAGGAGAATGAGTAGTTGGTTTATTTTTGTAATTTTCCATTTTGATATATGTATTATGGTGATTTGTCATCAGGTTTTGTGGTTTATTATTAATACCTATAAATATATCTCGTGGGGAAATAACATTATTTAAGCTTTTGCTCATTTTGACATTATTATAATCTACAACATAATTATGAACAATGACATTTTTTATAGGCAAATATTTTTTAAAAGATGAAAACTTATCATCATTATCATCGTTATTTTTATCATCATTATCATCGTTATTATTGCTATTTTTTATTTTTGTTTTTTTTTCATTTATATAATTTAAAATAAAATAAATAAAAAAAAAAGACTGAAACCACCCCCTTATTTGATCTATCCCTTCACAACATAAAAATATTGATAAATTATTTTTGTACATTTGTTTTTTGTTCTTATTATTAAATAAAATAATATCATCAACTTTTTTTATTTTAAAATAATTACTTTTATTTTTTATTTCTTTTATTATATTTTTATAATTTTTTTGTGGATCAAATATTTTTTTTTTTTCAATAATATTTTTAAGTAAGTTTGTTTCATTTAAAATAGGATTATTATCATGACTTATATTTTTATCTTTTGTAATTTCCTTATATATATCATTTATATAAAATGATTGTGTATCTGTTTTGATATTCAAATATTTATTACTAACATACCAATGTGATATAGATTTTTTTTTTTTTTGTATAAATTTATTAGTATAAAGATTGTAATTATAATTTTTTTTAAAAGATGATAAAATTTTCTTCAAATATATATTATATAAGATATGCTTACACATATATAAAACATAAAGATATGAAACTGATGAATCAAACCATACATCCATTATTTGATTTTTAAAAATAAAATTTTGATTATCATTTATTTTTATATCTTTTAATGGAATATTTAATCCCCAATATTTTTGTCTACTTATACACCAATCATTTCGATCTTTCATTGTATTTATTAAATAATTTTTATTATTATTATTTAAAAAATTAATATTTTTTATATTTTTATAAAAATATTTATTTTTTTTTATTTTTTCAATATCTATATAAATTTGTAATAATGATTTTACCTGAACACTTGTGTGTGAACGCCAATCAAATGGGTATAAATGGTTATATGGAAAATGAAAAAAAATATTTTCATAAAAAGCATAAAAAAATAATAAATGATAATTATTTTGATTTATATTAATTTTATTATATTTTTCTTGATTTAATAATTTACAATCATAATTATTATTTCTCAAAAATTGTAATATTAATAATTGACTTGATTTATCTTCATATTTTTTTATTAAATTTATATTTTTTCTACATTTGTTAATTATTATTTTATTATATTCTTCTTGCAAATCA
Source organism: Plasmodium yoelii (assembly GCF_900002385.2). Lineage (NCBI taxonomy): Eukaryota > Apicomplexa > Aconoidasida > Haemosporida > Plasmodiidae > Plasmodium > Plasmodium yoelii. The sequence continues at coordinate 1,646,534 of NC_036186.2, read as the reverse complement.
TCATTTTCATCAATAACATTTTGACTACTACTATCAAAAAAAGTATCTTCATTTTCAACTTTATTTATTTTGTGTGTCTTATCCTTATTTTTTATATTTTCATAATCTAATTTATTTAAATATATTTTTTTAAGTTTATTATTTTTATAATATAAATTATAATCTATAAACCCATGTGATGGAGCAATATGAACAATTCCTGACCCAAAATATTCATTTAATTTGTTTTCATTAGTTAATAAAAATTGATTTTCTTGATTATTAATAAAATTATAATATGTAGAATCATTCAAATGTCTTCCTTGTATTGTACCAATAGTTTTAAATTCAATAATTTCATTTTTTTTACAATAAAATTGTTTAAATTTTTCATAAAACATATCAAAAGATTTATCACATATAAGAAAATATATATTTTCGAAATTTTTATATATTCCTTTTACTATTCTATATAAATATTTATCATGTATTAATAAAGCTTTATTATTAAATATTGTATATATTTGTGTTGTAAAAACAAATATCTTTATATTTGATCTCAAATTATTTCTTATTTTATTTATTATTGTATTTATGTAATTATTTGAAATATCATTTTCATGTATACAATTTGCAATCATTTCATAATTATTTTGGCAAAATTCTATTTCTTCATTATTTAATTGGATAATCTCATTTATTAATTTATTTTCTCTAATATTATTTAAAACTGCTAATAAATAGTCGTTTCCTATCTTATTAAAATTATAAAAAAAGTAAAAAGAATTGCAAACCCGGTTTTTGTATATTATTTCACTATCCGAAAGTACAGTTTTGGTTTCGTAGCTGTGATAGATGGGTCGGTTGCTAATGTACACATATTTCTGAAAAATAGAAAAAAAAAAAAAATAAAAAAAAATGCATAGCAGAATGGATAGCAAATGCATAGCAGAATGGATAGCAAATGCATAGCAGAATGGATAGCAAATGCATAGCAGAATGGATAGCAAATGCATAGCAGAATGGATAGCAAATGCATAGCAGAATGGATAGCAAATGCATAGCAGAATGGATAGCAAATGCATAGCAGAATGCATGAGAACGGTTCGGGTGGCATGCCAGCTAGGTTACCTTTTTCAGAAGCTTTTCAAAAACATTTGTCTGAATTTGTTCATAAAATTTGTAAAATGTGATGTAAGAGTAGTTCCAATATCCCCAAATTCCATACGAAATTAAGGAAATAAATTGTTTATTTATAAAATAAGAAGAATATAATTTACATAATTTTTTAAAGTTGTCTATTTTCTTTTTCATTACAACATCTTCACTTTGACTTATCATAGATGTACATTTTTGAAATAATTTCTCATAAAATAAATTATTAATTTTTTTTTTTTTTACAAGGGTTCGTATTTTACTAAATATATCAGTAGGAGAATTAGTATAAATATCCGGTGATCCAATCTTGTTAAATGGGTAATCATTTAAATTTATATCTTTTATATTTTTTATTTTTAATAATTTCATAACATTATATTCAATAGGTAAACCATGACTATCAAAGCCATGAATTAATAATACAAAAAAATTTTTTAACAAAAAAAATTTTAAATATATATCTTTTATTATTTTATTTAATATGTGCCCAATGTGAATATCATTATTTGCATATGGTGGACCATCATGTATAATTTTAATTTTGTTAATTAGTTTATTATATAATTTGGATAATATATATTTTTTATTATTTTTTTTTTTTTTTTTTTTTGAAAATGACTCTGATTTGGTGTACTCATTAATTTGTAACAAATTCTCCTTTTTTAAGTTTGTCTTATTTTTTAACAAATTCTCCTTTTTTAACAAATTATCATTTTTTAAGTTTGTCTTATTTTTTTTCCCATTTTTTATTTCGCATGTTAAACTATTTTGGGGAAAAGCCCTTATTCCCTTCCCCTCGGAATTATTATTTTTTTTATTATATATACATTTTTTTATATTTATAAAATTCCTTTTTTCATATATATTGTTTTTATTCCATAATTCTTGTATGAATATTTGCCTGAAAATAAAACATGTCAAAAAAAATTAAATTGGAAAAGGTAACGGTTCTATGCACATTTTAAACGGGGCAACATAAAACGGGGCAACATAAAACGGGACAAAATAAAACGGGACAAAATAAAACGCAACCAAATAAAACGCAACCAAATAAAACGCAACCAAATAAAACGCAACCAAATAAAACGCAACCAAATAAAACGCAACCAAATAAAACGCAACCAAATAAAACGCAACCAAATAAAACGCAACCAAATAAAACGCAACCAAATAAAACGCAACCAAATAAAACGCAACCAAATAAAACGCAACCAAATAAAACGCAACCAAATAAAACGCAACCAAATAAAACGCAACTAAATAAAACGCAACCAAATGTGTGGGCGATTTATCAGAGATGCAATATTTCCTTAGTACATACTTGGCGAAACTGTCATATACTGTTGGCAATAATTGCATAGGCAAATTTATAGACTCCTTTATCACATCTTTAATATTTTTTTTATTCTCTTTTAATCTGACTTTAAATTTGTATGTGTTCTTAACAGGGCTTATGAAATTTGATGTTTTATTATGCTTAAAAAGGTGTATATTATTTTTGTTATTTTTATACAAAGACATACAATTTGAAGATTTTATATAAATTAGCAAAAATGTGAGTCCAATAAATAATAGGTATTTAATCATTGTATTTATTTTAACAACATTATTAATATATTCATTTTTATTCCCCAAATTTTATTAACACATGATCATATAAAATTAAAAAAGGATGCCAAAAATATGCACATATATGTGGGGAATGTATCCAAGAAATGGCAATTTTTCAAATGCAAGATTGTACAGAAAAGGGGAGGGAAAGAGAAGAAAAGGGGAAGGGAAAGAGAAGAAAAAGGAAGGAAAAGAAAGAAAAAAAGAAAGAAAAAAAGAAAGAAAAAGAGGAAAAATTATATTATTTCCATAACATTTCTTTCATACTATAAAATCGTTTAAAAAAAAAAAAAAAAAAAAAAAAAAAAACATAATAGTGTTGATATATAATAAATACAATTAATCTTGTGATAAAAATATAAATGCTCTATATATCTTTGCAGTATTTTTTTTTTTTTTTTTTTTTTTTTTAATATGTACTCACATTTTTGAAAGTAGCAATATGCCACTAAAAAAATATCCACGATATTTATTTTTTGGAAATTCAAAAAATTAAAGATTTCATGTCGCATCAAATTAAAGAAGATTTCGTGTTGCATAAAAATGTAAGAAAATTTCGTGCTGCATAAAAATGTAAGAAAATTTCGTGTTGCATAAAAATGTAAGGACTATTTAAAACTACAGAATATTGAACATGTTTGGAAAATATGTAACAAAATATCATCCTAATTGTTTAGTGAAAATGTAACAAAATTATGTTCCATATAATAAGAAATGTTTATCATTTTTTTAAAATAAATAAAAAAAAAAATAAATGAGTTGAACGCAAAATGCTTATTAATAATGAAAATAAAATAAAATACTTAAAAGATATTTTATATAGAGAAAAAAATAAAAAAATATATAAAAATATATATTACACAAATAAGAATAAATATCGCTTAAAAAATATAGGTTATTCAAAAAATATATATTATAATAATACATACAAAGAAAGGATCGTTTTTTTATATAAAAATAAAACATTGATACAGATAATTGGAGCTATAAAATCAGAAAAATGTATTTTTTTACAAAATTATAAACAAAATGAATTATGTAAAAGCGTAGAACACAATCAATATACTGATACTCAACAAAGAGATGAAATAAATAATGGAGACCAACACATTTTAAAAGGTAAAGCAAAATGGAATAAAACAAATGAGTGTGTAGCTAATACAAACAAATTACGGAATAACAAGTTAAAATCAGAGATAACAGAAAGTAAAAAAATGATTATTATTAATAAATATATAGAAAGACATGAACAAAATGAAAATAAAAAAAATAAGCTAATAATAAAATATGAATTAACAAATTTGAATAATATTATGTTAATATTGAAAAAATGCCAAGAATATAATTATATAAATTATGCACTATTTGAAGACATAATAAATAAGCTAATATCATACACAAAAGAAGAAAATAAAAATGTAAACAAAAGTGTAGATGTAGATGCAGATGCAGATGCAGATGCAGATGCGAACAAAAGTGTAGGTGTAAACAAAAATGTAGATACAGATGCAGGTGCAGGTGCAGATGTAAACAAATTAATAGCAATTTCTAAAATTTTGGCAAATTTGAAGTATCATAATGAAAAATATAACAATTATTTATTTATGTTTTTAATTAGTAGACAAATAATAACGAATACAGATCTAATAGATATATTATATATATTAAAAAAAAATGAAAATAAAATAAATAATTTATCTGCATTATTAATATATAGAATAAATTTTATAATTATTCACAGACTATATTCTTTTTCCTTAAATAATTTATATAATATTTTAAATTTTTATATAAAACTAAATAAATATATTTCTATATTTAAAGAAAAAGAAAATGATACATTTAAAAAAGGTCAAATAATTTATAACACATTATTAAATAATGAAAACAAACAAATTTACGAAAATAAATTTGTTAAATCTTTAGAAAATTATGAACATTTTTATCATATTAAAAATTATACTATAAATAATTATAAATATAAAAAAACTATAACCAAAAAAAATTCTATCAATTTTATATTTCGTTTAATAAATCTTTTAAATAAAAACAAAATTAATGTAGATCAATTATTTCGGGTAATACATATCCCAGATTGTCTTAATAACCTTTTTTATATCTATATAACGAATAAAATAAGCGATTTTTGTATAAGAAAAATAAAAATTGAATATATAATTTATAATAGAGATGAACGAAAGCGATTATACATACTAAGAGACAAATTTTTGCAAAAAAGACAATCTCTAATTTGTAAAACTGAGCAAGCCCGCTGTTCCCCAAGTCAAAACGTTGGAAAGGTTGAAAAGGTTGAAAATGTTGAAAAGGTTGAAAATGTTGGAAAGGTTGAAAATTTGGAAAATTTCGAAGGTGGGCCTAACGTAGTTGCCAGATCCAAACTAATGCAACTCAGTTTGATAAACAAAATGAAAAAGAAAAAAATAGATGCAAGAATGTTTGTACCCCTTTTAAGGTTGCATAATACAAATAATATCACATGCAGTAATAAGATGATTGATTTTTTTTGTTACACATATAAATATATGAATATAATTTTTAATCCAAAAGGACTAATTATAACATTCAATATTTTATCCAAAATTTGTAAAAAAATAAATAGTAATGTTTTATATATGATAACAAATTTGATAGAACAAAAAATAAATTATTTTGATCATGAAGATATAATAAATATATTAGATAGTTATTCAAATATACCAAATGAAAAAATAAAAAAAAATAATTTAAATTTTATAATACGTTTTTTATTTAATAATAATAAAATAATTTATTTAAATGATACACAAATTCAAAATTTATTAAATCTTATTATAAAAAAAAAAATATATATTAATTATGATGTCATATATTATATAACACATTTTATTTTAAATCATAAACCTTATTATAAAAATATAAAAAATGTCTATTTATATTTATTTTATCATTTTCATTTTAATCAAATAAATTATAATTTTTTAAATTTTTTATATCTTTATATAATAACTAATAAAAAATATATTGAAAATTTTGAAGACCTAAATATGTTTATTTCATCAACAATAGTTATACCAAAAAATATAAAATATTCTAAAAAAATAAATAAAATAATTAATATATCAGCATTAAAACATTTAAAATGTATCAATAGTACTATCCAATCTACGTTATTTCTAAATAACTTAAAGAATATCGTTAATTTCATTTTTTACTTAAACAAATCTATATCGAGCAATATTTATGTAAATAATTCGATCGTGCTAAATGAGTATGGGGTAACAAAATGGGAAAATAAAAATAAACAAAATAAACAAAATAAACAAAATAAAAATAAAAAAAATAAACAAAATAAACAAAATAAACAAAATAAACAAAATAAACAAAATAGTGGAAAGTATAGCGGACAAAATGGTGGTATGAGAGTTTATTTTTCGCAAAACAGCTTTAATGAGCAGTACTTAATAACAACATCATTTAACGTAAAAATTTTAGTTTATATTAAAAATATATTTTACAATTTTTTAAATAATGAAAAAAATAATCTAATAAATAATGAGGTATTATATTTTTTGTTAAAAGGGATAACAAATTTATATGAATTAAAAAAAAAAATAAATATACACACAAATAATAAATACACATATTTTTATATAAATCAAAAAGGAATTTGCAAAAAAAGTAAAATTATAAATAATTATATTTTAAGGATTATTCATGATATTAATATAAAAATATTATCTTTTTTATCTCAAATTTCTTATAAAAACTATTTTTTAAATTCAGTTATGATAAAAAATTGTTATACTTTTGACCAAATTAATAAACAAAATAATGTTTTATCTCACATTCAAAATTGTATCAATCAAGAAAAACAAGATCTCCAAAATATTTTAAGATATTCTCTTTTTTCTACCTTTTTAAGTTGCTACAAAATTGGCGAAATCTCCTTGCCCCTCTTTTCTGTCGCCTTTGGAAATGGCGGCAATAAAAATGGTGACAATGATAATGGCCAATCGGAACACATCGAAAATCGAAATCGTAAAAATGCTAAATAAATATAAAAGAAATTGTTGAGAATAAGTCTATCCCTCGTTTCGTCAGATAGTTGCATATGCCACATATACACACATATATACACATATACACACATATATACACACATGTATATTTTTCATTTCATTTTATTTTCATTTCATTTTCATTTCATTTTATTTTCATTTTTAGGAATCGACAAATTAGAGCTTGCGCTAATGAAAAAAATACTGTCTGGAATGAAGATCAAAACAGAAGAAATGAAAAAAGAGAATTTATTTACAATTATGTACAGTGAAAAAAAAAGAAAAAAAATTAGCTCTAAAAAAGTTATAAAAAACATGATTTTAAGTTATAAATATGGTGAATATAATTATTTAAAAAAATATAAATATAAGAAAAATGTGTATGTTAATAAAATATTAAAAAATATAAACAAAAAAGCTTTAAGACGAAAAATTAACAAAATAGACAATGAATTAAAATTATATAGTGATTTAAAAAATGTTAATAAATATAATAAAATGTTTATTTTTAAATTTTGTAAAAATAAAATAAAAACAACAAAAAATAAGCTTATATTAAAAAATAATATCAAAATAATATCACATATAGAATCAAATCAAATTATCGAATTATTAATTAGCATTCTTACTTTATCTATTCGATATATTCTACGGAATAAATCTTATCAAAATATATGTTACAATAATGATTACTTAAAAACATGTGAAAAATTAATAACATATTTATTAAATTATATGATGATATTAAAAAAGCCTCAACCAGTTAATTTGAATTATGATATATATTTAAAATTAAATTTTTGTATAGAATTATTCAAGTATGTATTCCCAAAATTATATCAAAATTATATTTATATATTAACATATTGGAAAAAAATTATAAATAAAAATTTATCAAATAAAAAAACGTTTAGAAATTATTTTGAATACATTAAAAGTGAAGAAATAAGTCCATGCGAAAAGTTAGCTATCAACAATTCGCAAGATGTAAATTTAGGCAATCTAGAAAAGTTGCACAATAATGACAATAATGATGATAATGATGATGATAATGATGATAATAATGATAATAATAATAATGACAATAATGACAATAATGATGATGATAGCCAACTTAGCTTGAGCAAAAATAGCTTTTTGAATTTGTTGAATTTTTTAAATTATCCATGTATATCTCAAACAAAATATAAATATAAATTAAGGGATAATACCAATTATATATTTGAAAATAGTTTTTTTTTTAAACAAGCTAGTAGTTATAAAAATATAACACATCATAATATATACGAATATTATAGACATTTACAAAATAGTTCGGATAAACTTTATAATTTTTTTATTAATTTAAAAGAAAAATTAAAAAAAAAAAAACGAAAAAAAAAAAAAAATATATTTGTTAATTCAAAATTGAGAAAAATAAATAATAATTTTAAATTTGTATTTCCCTCTAATTGTCTTAATATAATTAATGTAGAAAAAATTTATTTATTTCATAACCATTTAATAAAGGTTGATATAAAAAAAAATAACAAAACATCAAATGTTAACACATTTATATTTTGTTTATATTCATCTTTTAATCTAAATAATGTTGTAAAAACGAGTACACATTTTTCTAAAATTGAAAATCAACCCAGCCAAACCTTTCTTCAGCGAGATTTTTTTTTATTCTTATTTTTGGCTCGTATTATGCTAGACCAGCGATATGACAGGTAGGGAGCCAAACAAGAGCCGGTCATGCATGCGTCATACGTCATATATATATATATATATATATAATTATTTATTTATTTGTTTATTTGTTTATTTGCCAGGTATGACCTTATTTCCATACACTCGGATAGTTTAAACAGTAGCCACCAAAAAAAACGTTTATATTCCCATTTATTGGGAAAATTGTACACATAATTTTGGTACAATATTTATGTATTTTCAAAAAAAATGCTACCTAATATGTTATATGCCCTAAAAAGCGCTATTTTTAAAGCGTCACTTTAGAGCGGCCCTTTTTAATAGCTTATTCTTTTCGCTATGTACATTGGCGTTAATTTATAATTAAAAAACTGTTAAATTTTGCTATGCAATATATACAATATACATGTTTTAATTTTTTTTTTAATTAAGCAAAATTAATAAGCAAAATTAATAAGCAAAATTAATAAGCAAAATTAATAAGTATAATTTTTTTTTTTTTTTTATTTTATTATAGCCTTTGTTATTTTTATTGATATATTTTTTAAAATAACTCCTTGTTTTAATTATATAATTCAAAAAAAAAAAAAAAAAAAATAATTCGAAATTTATATAAACAAAAACTACGGTAGAAATGAAAATGTAGTTTTATTTATAATTAAAAAATATATTAAGTTGGATAAGTTTAATTATATAAATCAACAAGGCATCAAAATAGTTTAAGAAAATAAATACTTATATATATAATATATATAACATATATATGTATGTAATATATATAAGAATGGCATAATTATATCACATTATGCTTAGCTTATTCAAAATTTACAATTTTTTAAAGCTTTAAGTTTTTTTTTTTTTTTTTTTTTTTTTTTTTCAATGTCTAGAAGAAACATACGATTACCCGCTGAAGTCAGTCGAATCCTTTATGTCAGGTTTGTGGATATATAATAATGTTTCCTAAATATTATAATTATTAACTTTTTTTTATAAAAATATAATTATAGAAAATATGTCCATGTATATATGATTAATTGTGTTACAATTATTTTTCCATTTTGTAATGCTTTATCTCAATATTTGTTTATTTTCAATCTCTTTCTTTTTTATATTCTTAGAAATTTACCATACAAAATAACGGCTGATGAATTATATGATATTTTTGGAAAATATGGAACTGTTAGACAAATCAGAAAAGGAAATTCTGAAGGAACAAGAGGAACATCATTTGTTGTTTATGATGATATATATGATGCTAAAAATGCGTTAGATCATTTATCTGGTTTTAATGTTGCAGGAAGATATTTAGTTATTTTATACTATGATCCTGTTAAAGTACAAAAGAAAAAAGAAAAAGAATTACAAGAAAAATTAAAAAATGAAAATGAATTGTCATAAAAAAAAAATAATTAATAATATCATTTATTATTCCTTATCAAATTATTTTTATTTTTCACATAATATTCAAGCCAAATAAGCACAACCAATAATATCTAATGGGAAAATAGCGAAATCAAAAATTAGAAAAAAAAAAATGAGAAAAAAAAACATATTCTTCCTTTTCCCTATTTTTACTTATATTAATATATATTTTTTTTGTTAACATTATTTTTATAATTTACATTTTTCATTAGACAAAATATATATATCGTTAAGTATCGTTTTCCTTTTAATATATATATATATTTTTTTTTTTAATTGCATTCCATATGCTACTAGCCATTTTTTTTGAGTAAAAAAAAAAAGTATGAACAATTTATACTGATTTTTAAGTTTGTATAAAAAATATTTTAACAAATAATGAAGTTTTATTTTATAATAAATATGCATATTTTTAAGCAGCTTTTAATTAATTTTTTTGTCTAATTCGCTTAAAAAAAATAAACGAAAAAAAGGGGGCAGTAATAAAAAATAGCCCTTTAAAATAGTGAAAAATAAACAATAATACACAATAACAAATTTGTATTTATTTCTTTTTTGGAATTTTTTGCTTGGGTTTATGCAAATAGACATATCCACCTTTCATTGTATATACATTCATTTTTACAATCTTGTATAATCGATGTGAAACAGATCCAACATATTTTTTATTATATCCATAGACATTTATTATAGTACCAGTTTTATCAACATCGATGTTCACATATTTTTTATGCATTGTTAATACTCTTGTAACGTCAATATTTTTCGTACCAATACCTAAACGAACAAATAATTTTTTAATTTTTTTTGTTCTATAACTATAATTGTTATTGTTATAATTTTTATAATCTTCAGGATTTTTAATTTTCTCTAAATCATTATTTGGGTTATCTTCTAACATTTTTATGTCTTTTATATTATTTTTAAAATTATAATATTGTTTAATATTATTTCTATAAATTTTTCGAATAGGTGTGTAATTTATATTTTCAAAATAACATTTTACACCCTTTCCTGATAAAACAATTTGGACAGAATATCCACATGTTAAATCTTTCATTTTATTTTCAATCGTTTTATTTTGAATACTATGTCTATTACAACTTGATATAATCGCAATATCTTTCTTTATTTTCCCTTCTTCTTCTATAAGCATATGATAAAATCCCATATTATAATTTTTACCAAAAAAATATGAACCTCCCAATTTGGATACCTTTCCAGGCCATTTTGTGAAATAAAAATTTTTTTTTTTGATTAAATTATTATAGAGAGGTTTTTCTTCATATTGATGCAAATTGTTCTTACCTACATTGGAGTCACAATTTTTTTCTCTTGAAAAAATACTATAACCATAACTTCCCGAAACACCAAAATGTCTTTTAAAATAAAAATTTATATATTTCTTACTACATACCCATTTGTTAATTTTATTCAATTCATGACCTCCTAATATCGTATTCAAATTATTCCCTTGACGCAATATCTTAAATGACATTTTAAAAATTTATGTTCCATTATTTCATTTGAAAAATAAAATAAGCAACCAATTAAATAAAAACTAAATGGTAGCTTTAAAAAAAAAATTCGAAAAACGAATTTTATTTCATTGAAATCATGCAAAAACAAAAAACATCATTATATATCTTTTACTCATTTAAAAAGGCAATTGTTTACACACACAAATAAATAGTAACATACATATATGTATTTATATATTATCCCATTTTAGTCTTAATGTAACCCTTTCCTATTTTATTGAAATTCGCTATTTTTTGGAGAGTATTAGCCATAAAAAACAACGAAAAGTAGTAAGGTGATGAAAAAATAAGAAAGGTAAATTACTTAATATGTGAATGCCATTAATATATATTGTTGGAATAAATTTTGATAAATTATGTATCATTATAAATTACCAGGCAAATATTCTACTCTATTTTTATTATTTTTATTATTATTATTATTATTATTTTTTTTTTTTTTTTTTTGAATTATTCAAGCTATTTTTTTCATTATGTTAAAGCTAATACAATTATCCTCATTTTTTTCTGACTTGTTCATAATTTTTATGTTATATATATAATAGTGCAAATATTAATATTTTATTAGTACTATTTATTTATAATATATATTATTTTTCCTTATTAACACACTAATAATATATATATTGTTTGTTTTTACTTTCATAAGTATATAAACCCTAAATTACGCCAAATAAACCGCGTTTATCATTATGATAATAAAAACGCGATTTTGTAATTATGCTATGTATATATGTGCATGCTTATTTTTATTCAATTTTTAAAGGAGTATGTTCTATTGTAAACACTTGTAAATATGCTATGCAAGTAATTCTATATTTCTTCATAAAATGTTAATGATATTTAATAAATACACATAATATTATATTAACATGGAAGGTTATAATACAAATATTTTTTTTTTTGTATAATTAAAAAAAAACTAATGTGTGAATTAGCCATTTTTAAGTAAAAAAAAAAAAAAAAAGTGATAGTAGCTAGCTGAGAATAAATATATAATATTTAATTGTTTCACACAAATAATATATTATTCTACATAAAACATAAATTGTTTAGTATATATTACTTGTTTTACAAAAAGTGTATACAGATATGTATACGCATGATTAGACAGTAGGAATAATATTATGAAAAGTAAGACAATTTTAAAGAAAGAAAAGCAATCCAAAAGACAAAGCCGAAATAAAAAAGGGAAAATAAGTGGAAAATTAAAAAGTGGAGATAATAGTTCAAGTAATGAAAGTGATATTTATTTTTATAATGATCTTCAAAGATGGAAAAATAATATAAAAGTCCCAATATGGTTAAAAAAACCAAAGGATAGAGAATCATTAAGTGAATATTATAAAAATATAATAAGAAAATTATTAAGAGTTAAAAATAAAATAAGAGCATATAAAATACAGGAAGCATATTTAATAGATTGCTTACACAAATGTATGAAATATTTAAAATTAAATTCATTGTCTATGGATTTTTTGGATTATGAAATATATAAAAATTTAATTTATAATGATAATGCTGAAAATTTATACGATAGTTTAAATCATTTTTATGAACATGATAATAATAATATTGAAAATGGAAAAAATGAATGTGAAAAATTCAGTAAAGAAAATTTAAATGATTGCAAAAAAAGGTTAAAGCCAGATATTAAGAAAAATAACAATACCTCAAGTGGTCAAATTGTTTACCAAAATAATGATAATCCAAATATTTATGAAGCAGATAAAAATGGGGCTATTAATATCAATCGGGATTATATTGATTATAAAATAGATATGCGAACCAAATGTGTTAAAAATAGCAATATGTGTGCAAAGATTTGTAATAATAAAACAGATGTGTTTACTATGGATGCGAATAATTTATTACAAAATGAAGGATGTAAAGATAAAATAAATGAGAAGGAGATTATCAAAACTAACTTAAATGAGTCACTTAATTTAATCGATTTGATAAATAGTCTAAATAATGAACTATTAAAGAAACAGAAAGAAAAGAAAAATAATGATAAAAACGATTTAATGAAAAAGGTTTTCAAAAAAGTAATAATTCCAGGATCTTTTTTTGAAAATAATAATTTTTGTCCAATATTTATGAATTTGTTAAAACTGGATATATATAATGCTTGTTCTAAAAATGGTATAAATATATCCCAAAAGTTAACAAGCCTTTTTAAAGCTATTAATAATTTTTATGAAACTTTATCAGAATTGGATATAGAAACAGAAAAACAAATACAGAATGAAATAATTCATAATGATATAAAGGGAAATGAAGAGAAAATAAAAATGATGCCACAAAATTCAAAGATAACAAAAGAAATTGAAATAAATGAAAAAAACAAAAATAATACTACTAATTCATATAATAAGGATTTAAATTTTTTTAAAAATCAAAGTTCATTATATAAATTATCACAATATTGTATTGAAAACCATGTTCTAGCAAATGAAATGGTCGAAACATTTGATACAATTTATATATACACTGAGAAAAATAACAATAATTATAGAAGCAATAATATACTAAATGATAAGTTTGGGTCCAATCAAAATCTCGAGTTTACTTTAAATATTTCAAAAAAAAACATAGAAGAATTGCAATATATTGAAAATAGAAATTCAGTTTTATTAAATGAAGAATGTAGCGAATTAAAAAATAATAAAAAAATTATTAATAATGGTGACATAATAGAGGATGATGTGGGTAAAGAAAATGAACAACAAATATATAATACATGTGAAAAAAAAAATATAAGTGATAAAGAGGTATATGAAATATCAAGCTCCTTTGATGAGACTGAAAAAGTAACACTAAGGGAAAATAAAATGTGTAATATAAATAATGAACAAAAAGAAAGAGATCAACTATTCGAAATGTGTGGCAAATTAGGACAAAATGATGATACTGATGAAAAAAACGAAAGAGATCAACTATTCGAAATGTGTGGCAAATTAGGACAAAATGATAATATTAATGAATATAAAGATAGAGAAAATATTTTAAAATGTGAAAAAAACAAAAAAAATATATCTATATACAATGAAAATCTGTTAAAAACCGAAAAAATGCAGGATAATGAATATGATCAAATACATATAAACAAAAGAAAACTAGAACAAACATATTTATTTAAAGAACAAGATAATGATGATAATAATACAAATATACGAATAATGGAGGAAGAACAAAATTATAAAAAAAAAAACAAAATTGAAAATAATGATTTGATAAAATGTGATATATTAAAAAATGATTTTTTTAAAAACAGTGATGAATATAATAATATTGTAACTCCATGTATACATCATGAAAATATAAATGAAAAAGGAGATTATATGATTCCATATAATATTGAGACAGGTTCTATTCTTAGTTCTGATAAAAATGAAGAAAATAGAAAGGCGTTAAGTTGCAAGGATCTTAAATTAAATAAAGAAAATGATAAACCGCATTTAAAAAAAATAGATAATTTTTCACCCCCTGAAAATGTATGTAATATAAGTTTCCATGATATTGAATCGAGAAGTTTTTTATCGTGCAATGACGATAATAAAATAAGCGAGATTGAAATGGAAGAAGCAAATTCAGACATTATAATTTTAGACGCTTATGATGAAACGCAGTTAGACAATACTAACGTAAAAGGAAATAAAAAAGGAAATCTAAATAATCAGGAAAATGATAAAACCAGTCAAAATAATACTCCATTTATTAATAATTATCACAAAATAAATAAAGTAAATAAATATGATTTGGATATATGGTTTAATACCAGCACACCTGAATGCCCAAATTCTTATAATGAAGATAAGAGCAAAGAAAAAAATCCACGAAATTTAAAACAATCAGATATATCAACGGTGGCAAATATGTCAACGGTGGCAAACGTGTCAAATAAAGAAAGCGAAAATGAAGTATCAATTTTAAATATTGATTTAAATAAAGCCCATGATACTGTACTTGAAGGGCTAATGAATTTTTTTGGCCTTAAAAGTAAGAGGTTGCCAAGAAAAATATTAATTACCGAATTAAAAAAAATACAAACATATTTATGTAAAGAATATAATACATATTTGAAAAAAAATAATTTAATACCGAATGAAGATATATATGTGAATGTGAATTGTGAAAACTTTGGTAATGATAGAAACGAATTTGTCAAAGAATATGAGAATAAAATTTTTGATACAAATTTTGAAAATGAATTTGCTAAAAATGTGGACAAATATATAGAGGATAATAATATAAAAATTGAAAGTTATATAAAACTGGATGAACTAATAAATAATGATAAAAATAAACTTCAAGAAGAATACATAAATAATATGAAAAATAAAATAAAAATAATGGAAATGAAAGAAATACATGAAAGAATAGATGAAGCTATAAATGTGAATGAAAATATAAATAATATTATACAAAGTCAAAAAAAAATTAAATATTCAATATTAAAAAAATATTTAATTGATTGCAAATTGACCGTTACTAAAGATACTATTGTTTCTTACTGTAAAAACAGGAACATAGAAATTCTCTTTAAAAGGGCTGGGGAAACAAGTCCCACGTAGCGACGGAAAAGGGCACAAAATAGGAAAAGTAGAAAAAAGTAGAAAAAAGTAGAAAAAAATAGAAAAAAGTAGAAAAAAGTAGAAAAAAGTAGAAAAAAGTAGAAAAAAGTAGAAAAAATCAAAACTTGGGAGAAAATAACTACATCCCCATTTAAATGAGGTTAATTTTAATAAATTTTGTGTTTAAATGCGTCTAAGATGGAGTGAAATATCTCCTAAATTGTATACACATTTATATGCATTCATTTTAAGAATGTATATAAAACAGCTTTTATATTTTTTATTAAATTTTAAAAATGACTATATATATTGATATTGCCACATATCAACAATTCCAATTGTTATTTAAATAGACATATGTCTAAACAATTCCATACCTTTTTAACCATATAGCGTACAACATACAACGTTGGTAGCACATTTTGATTTTTCCGTTAAAACTATTTTTTTTTATAATTTTTTTACAATTTTTTTGATCTTTTTTTACAATTTTTTTGATATTTTTTTGATATTTTTTATTCAATATGATGTGTAGGGGCTTTATGAAAACAACACGAAAGAAAAGTATGCACCAGATTGGTAGCATAAAGATCAATATCCATTTTTTTTGCATTAACATTATGCCCTTATTTAATGATAACTTTGTATAACTGAATCCATACCTTTATAAGATTTATCATTTAAATATTGTTTATTATTATTATTATTATTATTGTTTATTATTATTATTATTATTATTGCTTATTGTTTTTTTATTATTATTATTATTGTTTTATTATTATTATTTTTTTTCTTTCACTATTTCCCTAAATTTTATGCAAGTACTTGGGTATATTGGTATAACTTTTTTTAAATTCATGTGTTTTTTTTTGGAAAAAATAAAAATATACATTATGGCATATGTATAAAAAATATGTTTATATATGTTCAACTAATATTTATGAAAAAATATTTATTTAGATAAACTACACAAATTGGTTTCTTGAAAATATATGACATTAAAAATATGTAACTATATTTATTTTGTGAGATAATTTTTTTTTTTTTTTTTTTTTTTTTTTCAAATAGCTAAAAAAAAATAAAAACTAAGGATAATATAATAACAAAAGAGATGAAAATAATATGTAGAAAATAATTAAATTATTTTTAATCGAAATAAAATAAAAAAAAACTATGAAACTTCCTTTATTATAAAATATGGGATTATGTTTTTTTTTTTGGTGATATATATGCATTATATAATTTCCCAAAATATTATTAATCCTTTATATGAATTCTAAATTTTCAAATATTTGCACACACATTTATCCATATACATACATACATGCAATACATACATATGCATATCCATTTTGTGTAAAATGGTAAACAAATTGTGAAAAGAATTTCTTAAATAGTATGCAAAAAATATGTTATAGTTCATTTGTCTGGATAATGTATTAAAATTAATTATAAACATAATAAGGGATCATATATATATATAAATAAAAATAAAAATAAATACATGTACAATATTTATATTCTTAAATAAACGGGAAAAGAAATATAAAAAAAAAAAAAGATTAGTTGTATATGAAAATTATTCAAAATATGGAGGAAAGAAATGAAGCAAGTTTAGACAAAAATAAATCATGCCCATTAACTTCACAAAATTCAGAATTTTTTTTAATAAAAGAAAATGGTAATAAATTGTTTGACCCACTTCAATCGTTACTCATATATACATACATACATATCTACACATGATTTTATTTTGGTTTTCATAAAAATGTACATATCGATCAAAAAGATGTAGCATAATTAACGTTGATATGAATCTGTAAATCGTTTATTTTATTTTGTAGAAATAAATGAACGAAATATGATGCCAAATATACCTAATGCTCCAATAGAGACTGAAAAAAATGATAATATACAATTAAATAAAAAAAGAGAGATTTCATCTATTCCCAAAAATAATAACGAATATTGGTTATACCCATCTCCTCAACAATTTTATAATTCATTAATTAGAAAAAATAAAGACATTGATAAAGTTGATGTTGATTCTGTTGTAAATATACATAATGATGTAAATGAGGAGTCATGGAAAAGCATATTAAAATATGAACATATGCATAAAAAGTAAGAAAAATAAATTGAGATTTTTTTTTTTAAATATAATACCTTATATTAATATATACATATTTTCACATTTCTTATATGAACAGAAAATGTGAAAAAGTAACTTTACAACGGTTTTGTGGAAAATTTGATGATTTATCTATTAAGGCAAAATTTAGGAGCGTTTTTTCCAGGTTCAAAAAAAAAAAAAAAAAAAAAAAAAAAAAAAAAAAATAAAAAATAAAAAATAAAAAATAAAAAAATTCATATATTCCCAATACATATAAATTCATATATTTATACCCTTTTTATTGTTCAGATTAGGAAAGCCATTTGATAGACATGATTGGTATATAGACAGATGTGGACAGGAAGTAAAATACATTTTGGATTATTATAATGATGAATCAATAAATGACGATAAAAATGTAAAAAAAAAGAAAAAAAAAAAAGAAAAAAAAAAAAAAAAACAACCCCACTTTTAACATACCCCAGTTTGCTTGCCCATTTAACACACTCCCGTTTACTTGCCCATTTATTTTTGTCAGATATATATCGATGTAAGACCGGCTATGAGAAATTTGTCAACAATTTGGGACCGAATTCGATATCCTTTTTACGAGCTTTATTTTAAGCACATAAAAAAAGACGAACTCTTTAAATAAATGGTTTTGCTAAATGATCATAGAAAATATAAATTTTATTTATTAATATTTTTTTTTTTTTTTTTATAATTGTATATTTTTAAATATATAAAATTTATTTGAAAAGTGCTTTAAAATAACCATAATTATTCATGGTTTGTCTATTATTTTTATTATATTGTCTTTTTTTTTTTTTAATTAACTTTTTTTTTGTATTTTAAAATGTTAAAAGCTTTAAGGAATTAATATTTCGTTATTTGAATTTAAAAATGGATAAAAATAAATTTATGGAATTTTATGAAAAAATGAAATATGAGTATTAATAAATTATTAACGAATTTGTAAGTTGAACATAATTATTTTGATGCAATTGTATTTTCAATTTTTTTTAAAATTATCCTAATAAATATATATAATCTTTAAAAATTATTAAGTCTTTGCAATTTTCTATTTAATTGTTGCTATCTAAAAATACATAAAAAATAGGAAATAAAAATAAGAAATAAAAAATAAGGAATAAAAAATAAAAAATAAAAAATAAAAAAATAGTAAATTATGTGCACAAGTATGTATGTATAACTACGTGTATGCATAACTACATCGTATGCATAACTACATCGTATGTGTATCTGTTTTAGTGACTTTGGATGGTGCTGATAAAACACAGTTTGACATGCACATATAATCGTTTAAAAAAATAATCCAAAAAAACACACAAAATGGACAAAAGGTTTTTGTTGCCTACATTTTTTTATTTCAATATATTTTTTGGCAACCTTTTAAAAAAATTGTAACAAAAATATGTGCATATAAAGAATGAATATAATTATAACTACAAGGGCAGACATGAAAAAAAATGAAAGACAAAATGGAAAAGACAAAAAATGAGTAAAAATTGAGTAAAAATTGAGTAAAAAATTGAGTAAAAATTGAGTAAAAATTGAGTAAAATGAAAGACAAAATGGAAAAGACAAAATGGAGAAGACAAAAAAATCCTCATTGCATATTTTTATTATCAATTGTTATACTACTAATGCCCTTAATATTTTGATTCAATATTTCACACCTATCCATATCAGGTGCCATTTCGTTGTTTTTAAAATAATTAAGAGCATTTATATTATTATTAAGTGTTATATTCAAATTACCGTTATTTGGGTTATATTCTTTAACTCCGTTTGGGACGAAAATATTATCTTGTGTTGATTGGTTTGTAATATTAGAATTACTTTGGTTTTCTTCTTTAATTTTTGAAAAATTTAATAATTCGATTTTTTCATTTTCTTTATCAAACTCTTTAAATTCATCTCTTTCTTCTGAATCCCATGGAATGCTAAATTTTACAATTCTTGGATTGTCGACAAATATATGTCTACATATTTTATCATATTGTGGTGATACTGGTGGTTTTTCTCGTAATTCTATATCTTTATAAAATGAATTCATATAATAAGCTATTCTTATAAATTCTTTTTCCTTATAGTTTGCTGATATCAAAATAGCTTGAAGCCCTAAAACGCTATCTGTATCCATCTTAAAAAAAAAGTAAAAAAAAATTTATACGTATAAATAGTAGCTACATGCATGCATACCTATGCTGCCCATTATCTTATTTTTGCGTGGAGTAAGAAGCGTCAAGTGTAGAATGATAGAATGATAAGAAGTATAAGATGTGGTGACAAATTTAAGGAGGCATTTCTGCCAGTTTGCACACAGCGCGGGAGTCTATAAGTAGCCCATTCCCACATTCTCAAATAGGCTAAATAATTTTTTTTTTTTTTTAAGAATATTTATACAGAGATATTGCTTACATTTTTATAATCAGGTGGGTTGACTGCATAATCAAACATCATTACTCCCCTTTCAATTGGGCCTAAATAAATATTATCCAATTCTATGTCTTGATTGCTTTCTCCTTCATTACTAACAGCGGAAATATAAAATATTTTCCACTCAAGATCTGCTTCCAATTTATTTAGCGCTTCAAATTCAATGGTAAAAACAAAAGGATCTAAAATGTCACATATCGGATTATTGACTATTACTTTTGTCACGTTTACTTCCGACATTTTTTATATTTTATTATTATTTGTTAAGTGAAAAAAAAAAATTATAATATCACAACTTCAAGAAAGGCTTAAACATACACACATATATACAGCTGTATATCCTTTTAATAAATAAAAATTATGCAACCTTCAAAAAAAAAAAAAAAAAAAAAAAAAAAAAAAATATATATATGTATATGTATATAATATTATATAAAAAATAAAAGGAGAGTATGGAAGAATTATTGAAAGGGGATTGGACATATCATAGTCAATTCATACAAAAAATATTTGCATAATTATGTATGTATGCTAGGCAAAATAGTAGAGAATGTGAATATATATATATATTAAAAAAATAAGAATAAATAAAAATAGGATGTTTTACTATTTAATCATACTCATTTTTATGTGTATGTTTTTATTTTATAACAAGCATACCTTTATATATTTAAAACATTTGCAACAATGAAAATATGAATTAAAAATTAAAAATATTCTTGAAAATGCATAAAAAAAATTAATAAAAATAAGATATCCAAAAAATGAGGATATAAATATTTTTTTAAAAATGTATAATAGTTTTTGTGTATCACAATAATATATAATTAAAATTCATAAATAAAGACTTGGAAAAATATAATATATTTTTTTTATTTCTCTTGGCATCATAAATGCGATATAATCATGTTTTTACATTACACAAATGTTATTTTTTTTTATTTATTTTAATAATATTTTTTTAATATATTATTAACAATTATTATTTTTTTATTTTTTTTTATCTTTTTTTTATCTTTTTTTTATCCTTTTTTGCTTTATTATGTATTTATTTCCCCCGCTTGAATTTTATTAAAAATATTTCCCTAAAATTATTATGTAAAATAATGTTTAAGTATATTTGTGTAATTGCGACCTTTACACATAAAGAAGAAAAAAAAAATAAAATATTTGGACCGTTTCAACGAGTTAAAAAATATATATAAATGTGTAAAAGGGAATTTATATTTATTTTTATTTTCATTTTTATTTTTATTTTTATTTTTTGTACAAATTACCGATATTAACATTTTCATATGAGGCGCATTTTCAAGTAATGCAAACTAGTCCACTCATGTTATTATACTATTATTATTATTGTCATTATACTATTATTATTATTGTCATTATACTATTATTATTATTATTATCATTATTATTATTATCATCATTATTATTATTATCATTATTATTATTATTTTGTTATTTTATTTGTAATTTTTGGTTGTATATATATTTACACAGTTTAAAAATGATTTATTTAGGGTTTAGTAAAATTGCGAAAATATTCTCAAACGAGTAGTATAGTCCATATATGTCTCACCATATATGTGTATTGTATGGGGGATGGTTTTTTTTCGTTATTTTGTAATTTTTATGGAAATATAATTTTTTAGGGACATAAAAAAGCAAGTATCCACATATGTGTAATATTAAAAAATATATAATGAAATAAATAAATAGCGAAATAAAGCAACAGTAGCAATGCATTAAGATTAACAATGTGGATCAAATAATTAAAAAAAATATATATGCAAAAAAGTGTTCACACCAAATAAAAAAGCTATGATAAACTAAATAGCCAAAATATATATAAAAAAAAAAAAAAAAAAATTAGGTAGCTAGCTATATATTTTGAATTATTCCAAACTAAAAATATTTATGATAAAATATTGATAGTTAATTATAGCCACAAATATCGTAAACATAAAAAGAATTAGAGCTTGTAGCAAAACAAAAATTATTACCGTTGTTAAAAAAATTAGCAGCATATATGTTATATTTGGATCTTGTAGTAAGCCATGGTATATTACAGTATACATATTTTGTATCTAAATTTATTATTCTAATTCCGTTTTTTAAAAGATGTGTATAATATAATAGACAATTATGAGATGGACTGAAAACTACATCTCGAATACTATGTGTTAAATTTTTAAAAGATTTTATTGGCTTATTTAAATTATTAATATCAAATAAATTAAGGAACCCATTAAATGAGCAAGTAACAAGATAGTCATTATATACTTCAAATGCAGATGGAAATACTGAATAATTATCCATCATTTTGTTAATTAATTTATTTGTGTTTAAACACCAATTATATATATATCCATTACTATCTATAGCAAATAAGCTATTTGTTTTTTTATGAAAATTCATACCTATAGAACGATTATTTAATTCAAAACTTTTGACAATATCATAACTTCTTGTATCATAAATATTTATTTTGTTTGATGAATAAAAAGACATGGAATATAAATCACTAAATTCATCTTTTGTCTCATCATTTAAATTATTATTTTTGTCATAAAATTTTATTTCTTTTGGAATAAGCACTGTGTTTGGGTTGTGAACTCTAGTCTTATATATTGCGCTGAAAAAAAAAAGTGAATTATTACAAAATGTGTGAAAATAAAAGCGTACAAACAGTGTGAAAATATTACGAACTGTATACATGGCTACATGAAATAATAATATAAAATATTCATATATCAAATAAATTTAAATATTTTTCTCTTTATTTCTTACTCTTTGGTCATATCATATTTTCGAAGGAAAATATCATTGGATAGTATATAAGAATTTTCATTATTCTCTTCAACATAATTAAGTATTTTATTAAATTTTATTTTTTTAGAAGCATTTAATTCTTCATCTTTATATTCCATAACATATAAATTATTTTTATAAACAGATAAAATTATATTTTTATTTGGTAAGGAAACAATTTGTTTTATTTTTTTCTCATTAATCTGATTAAACGTATATTGATGTAATCGATATTTTAAAAAAATACACTTTTCATTTTGTTTTTTATTTTTTTTTGTATTATATATATTATAATCATTATCTTTATTATCATATATATATATATCTTCTGAAGGAAAATTATTTATATCACGCTTTCCTTTAACTGAAATATCTTCAATATTTACTTTTTCATCAAGCGTATCAATACATATATTATCATTTATATTATCATTTAAATTATTATTATCTTGAATTATTTTAAGTCTATCTAATTTTCTCTCATATTCATCATCATCATCATACTCATCATCTTCTGAGTCGTTCCATACTTTTCCGCTAATACCTTTTGCCTTTTTATTTGTTTGATTATTATATGACTGTTCATTTTCTTCATTTTCTTCATTTACATCGTTATCGCTACCTAAGTAGTTGTCCAAGTTAAAGTAGTGATATTCTTCGTTTTTTTTCGCTTTTAAACTATGCTCATTTTTATGCTCATTGTTACGTTCATTTTTATGCTCATTATTACGTTCATTATTATGCTCATTGTTATTTTGCTTTTCGAATTCATTTACTTCATCTTCATCTGAAGATACACTACTCTCACTTTGATCACTGGAATTCTCATTAATATTTTTTTTTAATATATTATTTTGGTTATTATGGTCTAACTTGCTTTTTTTATTTTTTAAGTTAGTATAATTTTGGCTAGCTGCATTTTTTTTTTTTTTTTTTTTTTTATCTTGTTCATTATCTTCAGAGGTATAAAATCCATCATCAATTAGGACAGAAACCCCTTCAAAAATATTAGCACTCATACTATATTTACCAAAATTTATGTATATATATATATGAAGCAGTTTTATTTTCTTAAGTATATACCATCTGATGTCTTTATAAGCATCATATTATATATTAGATATTTTTACTTGCGTTTTATGTTTACTATTTTTACCTTGCCGTTAATATTATTTATGTTTAAATACTCAAAACGAATTTATATTATTAACAAAATGGGTAAATAACGAACCATACTCATATGCATATAAATAAATATATATATATATATATTGATATATATACTATATATATTATATATATTGATATATATTAGTTTAGTCCTTTATTTTTATATTGTTTGACATTTTTTTTCTTGGTGTAATTTTTTAAAAAGATATTTATATAAAATTAGTCATTTTATTTCAATTATTATTTTTCCTAAATAAAAACTTTTTGTGAATGGCATTCTTCAAATTTTGAAAAATAGAATGGCAATTTATTTTTTCTTACTATAAATTATACAAACAAATATTCATAATAAGAAAAACAAAACAATATAGTTTGTTTTTTAGTTTTTAAATATACATACCAATTGTATCGATTTATTTCAACATATTGATTTGAATATATAAACAGAACAACGCCACCTATTATTCCCATATAATCAACTTATATATGCATATGTAATATTATCATTATTCTTCTCCTTATTATTTTCTTTTTTTATCATTTTTTCGATTAATTTTTTTTTGAAATTATACTTTGCATATTTGTCACTATTTAAAAGCCGAAAAATAACAATAATAAATTTTTCATTCAATATTAAATTTGCAAATTTTTAAATAACCCTATAAATTTTTTTTTTTTTTTTTTAATTTTTTTCATAGTTGAAAATTGGCAAATGTTCACTAAGTAATAAATTAACTTTTTATTATATAAATAAAAATAATATATATATAATATATATTAATATATATTAATATATATTAATATATATATAATATATATATATTTTTTTTTTGAATGTCTTTGTAAATACATTATATAGAATATTTTGAGTATGAAACTTAATTTTTTTGAAAATGTAGGAAAAAAAAAAAATCCTGTATAATAAAGTATTAACAATCTAAACACATAATCACAATGATAATAATATTATTAGTATTATTCTTATAATTTAAAAAAAATATATATTTTTCTAACATTTTTAAGAGACAAACAATATATTTCTTATTTTGACCAAACATTATTGATGACAAATAAAAGAATATAATATAGTTATTTAATTATCAAAATTTAAAAATATATTTTCCAACCTCAATTAATCATGTTGCAATAATTGCTCATATGATTATCGTCTATACATTTTTATTTTTTCGTAACAATAAAATTTAATTTAATAAAGGGCACATGTTTTATTTTTATATCATTTTTTTTTTTTTCTTTAAATAATAGAGCTTTACACAGTGTTCTTTAAAAATATTAAAATTAAAAATGTTGATAAGAGCAAAATGGAAATACGCGGTAAATATATATCCATATACATAAATAGATATAAGAAAAAAAATTATTAATATACCCAATGCATACAAATATACATACAAGTATGAACAACAAAATATGCGTCTATATGAATATAAAATATTATTTTCAAAATGAATTATGCATAAATTCATGTATATATTATTAACATGTATATTGCTCATGCAGCAATATATATATTTTTTTTTTTTTTTTTTTTTTTTTTTTTTCTTTTGCTTGATTTCGTTTCATATTTGCATTAAGTATGCTCAATTCAAAACAATTATTTTTTCTTATATAAAAATTGGCTTAAAATGCTCTTTTATTTCTTTTGGATACAAAAAAATTCTAGGCTTAATAAATTGTTCACATAATTCGAATACTCTTTCTTATTTTTCTGCACAAAATTGTGCATAATATATGTATATATATACACAATATATATATACACACAGATGGTATACATTCATAGGCTTCTTCAATACATACATGCATAAAGATATAAAAGAAGTACGATTCTCGAAAGGTGGTTTTGTTTAATTATATTTAATTCGTTTTAATTTTTATATTATGCGCAGTTAGTGTGCCTGAGAAACAAATTATCGGTAACTCCGATTCGTAAAAATATCAGACAAACTTTATTTGGCATTTTGCAAAACTGCAAGGGCCTCATCAATTTTCTTTTTAAGTTGATCTTCATTTTCTAATAAAATTAATAATTCGGAATTATCCATTTCAAGCATCATACCAGTGATTTTTCCAGCTAATGTAGGATGATAATTAGCAACTAAAGGAAATAAATTTTCTCCCAAAACTTGTTTCTGCATTGAAGGTGGGGCAGATGCTAATGCTGCAGCAGTTAAGGTAGTATTATTATTATATCCTGGTGTCATATTATTTACTTTATTTCCATTTTTATTTGGTAATTCCATACGGTTTCTAGCTTGTGATGTAAATTTAAAATTATTATTTTGTGGAATTGTCTGTTGCTGTTGTTGTTGTTGCTGCTGTTGTATTGATTGGCCAGATTTTTGTTGAGGTTGATTTTGTGGTTGGCCTTGTGGTTGATTTTGTGGTTGATTTTGTGGTTGATTTTGTTGAGGATTAGTTTGTTTTGCCCCTACCATATTTAAAGGCATTTGTTTTGGAGATTGAATATTGATGCCTGGTAAATTTCGATTTCCTCGACTATTCATATTTCTCATATTATTATTTAATAATTGGTTAGTTGGAACTGGTGCTGCGCCTTGTAATTGTTGAGGATTAGTTTGTGCAGGTGCATTTAAATTTGTTTGTTGATGTTGAGGGTTTGGTCCTATAGGATATTGTTGATTATGATGTAATTGTTGGTTAGCTTTATTTTGACCAATATTATGATTTATCATATTATTTTGTGTATATAATCTCATCTGATTTATTTGACCTCTTAAACCACCATTAAAACCAAGTTGTTGTTGAGCTGCTGCTTGTTGATGTGCTGCTTGCTGTTGGGCTGCTGCTTGCTGATGTCTCCAAGATATTAAGTTATTTTGATTAAAAGATGTAATAACAGGTCTTCCATAATTTAATGTATTTTGATTAAATTGTAATTGTGCTGTTTGACTATTGGGATATTGAATTGGAGCATTTAATGCATTATTAATATGATGTCTTATTGGATGCATACGAAATCTTTGTTGTAATCTAGATAATCTTTGTTCTCTTTTTTCAGCTAAGCCTACATATAATGGTTTTCCATTTATTATTTTTAAATGCATTTCTGTTACTGCTTTATTTGCTTCTTCATGAGTTCCAAAACAAACAAAACCAAATCCTTTACTTTGATCTTTATCATCTTTCATAACTTTTGCTGATGTTATAGTTCCATATGGTTCAAATAATTCTTTAAGGGTTTGATCATTCATAGAATCATCTAAATTTTTTATATATAAATTAACACCTGGATGTTTATTTCTACTTTCAGTATTTAATGTATCAAATTTAGCTTTTAGAATTGCATGTCTTCTAGCTCTAGATTGGTGAGGGCCTACATATAATATGTTTGGTGTTTCAGTGTTTTCTCCAGATTTTTTGTTATCTTTTTTTTCAGTAGTAGATGCATTTGTGCCAGCATTAGCAGTATTATCGTTTGGTGTTTCTTCAGTTTTCGAATCAGGATTTGCATCTGTTGTAGATGTTACAGTTGTTGTGGTTCCATTTGCACTTGTTTGATCTTCTCCAGGTGTTGCATCTTTATTAGTAGCTGGTTCAGAATCAGGTGTTTTTTTTTCTGCTGGTGTTTCAGATGTTGTAGTATTTTCCTCAGTAGTAGTATTATTATTAGAATTTTCATTTGCTGGTTTTTCAGTTTCTTCTTTTTTAGGATCATAATTATAATCTATTTTACCATCCTCTGTAATTTTTTTTCCATTTAAATTTTCCATAGCATTTCTTGCACTATCTGCATCTGAATAGTTAATAAAACAAAATTTGCGATTCTTATTATCTGATTTTACTATCATAGATGTTATTTCACCATATGGACTAAATAATTGTTTTAGATGTGCTTCAGTTACAGTGTCAGGAAAATTTTTTACATATAAATTTGTAAATTTTGTATCATTAGTAGCTCTTTCTGATTTTTTAATAAAATGACCAACATATACATTTTTAGATCCTAATTGCATTCCATTTACTTTTTCAATAGCTTCTTTAGCGCTTTCTTCATCTTCATAATGTACAAACCCAT
Source organism: Plasmodium yoelii (assembly GCF_900002385.2). NCBI lineage: Eukaryota > Apicomplexa > Aconoidasida > Haemosporida > Plasmodiidae > Plasmodium > Plasmodium yoelii. Next base: position 1,617,876 of record NC_036186.2, on the reverse strand, counting down.
AATTCTTGCTTTTTCCAAATTCATCTGTTGCAACTTTACATGATAATATATTACCAAACATACTAAATGTATCAAATAAAGCTTTATTATCTATTGTTTTATCTAAATTTTTTACAAATATATTTCCAGTTCCACTTTTACGTAATGATGGGTCTCTATGACTCCACATTAATCTAGCTGGTTGACCTTTTATATTTGTATAATTTAAAGTATCTAATGCTCTTTCTGCATCTGCCAAATTATGATAATTCACATATGCATATCCAAGAGATTTTCGTGTTACACTATCTCTACATACTCTAATAGATAATACATGACCAACTGTGTTAAATATTTCATATAAAACTGCTTCTGTAACATCTTCGCTTAAATCACCAACATAAAGTGATGCTGTGGAAAAACTTGGGGGCATTATATTTGTACTGTTAGCTATCATTTTGGCTAGCTGTGAAAAAAAAAAAAAAAATATTAGTAATGAGGAAATGCAAATATAAAAAGAAGAATATTTTGTAGATTTTTAAAAGGGGCTATATATATGTCAAATAAAAATTATGTATCATGTTATAAATATACATAATATATGATCAATTTATATAAATTAAAAAAGTATAGATATTTTTTAAACAAAAATAGGGAATAATATAAACCATTGGAGATATATAAGCACACATAGAATAGATATTAGATTTTGGAATATATATAAAATGAAAGTAGCATATTTTTATATGTATATTATACGATACAAAAGTTTATATTGTTACATTTATAAATGAGAATGTTATTCACTTAATAAATTGTATATATATGGTTATAAAAATTTCACCCCCTCTTTTTATTTAATATATTACCTGTTTGTTTTTATTATCTTTATTTGCCTTATTTAAAAAATATTTTTTAATTATATATTCTTCGATTTGTTTATAATATTCTATTTTGGGTCTTTTTTGTTTTTATGTTTTTTTTTTTTTTTTTTGTTTTTATGCTTTTTATGTTTTTTTTGTATTTTTTGTTTTTTGTTTTTGTTTTTGTTTTTTGTTTTTTTTGTTTTTTTGTTTTTGTTTTTTTTATGTTTTTTTTATTTTATTTTTTTGTTTTTTTTATGATCTTTAATTTTTTAAGTTTTTTGATGTTTTTTATAAAATAATAAAAATATATTATTTTAATATAATTTTTTTTGTATTTTTTTGTATTTTTTTAATAATTTAATATTACTACTATTTATTTATAAAACCCATTATTATATATGCATATTTATTATGTAGGGCCACAGAAAAAAAATAAGTTATTTTATTATGTATATTTGCATACCGACAAAAATAATAGTAAGCAATATATATTACAATATATATTATAAATATTACAAATATATATTCATATATATACATATAATGCAAAATGTACGCAAAATTATTGTACCATATTATATGTTATTAATCTATATTATTTGCATATATAGTACATAATGATATATATTACAAAATGATATATATTACAAATTTTATATATATTACAAATGTTATATTTATATATCACATAGTGCAATTATAAAAAAGCGCAAAGAAATAAAATAAGTAAACAGAAAAAAAGAAAGGGGTAGAGTAATGTACTTACAGGAACTTAATAACATCCTTTAGCGTTTCATATTTCCATAACATGTATGTATATATATATATAATAATATTTTGTTTCATATTTCTATAATAAATGAAAAGGCAAAATATATTATGCACGTATTATATATAAATAAATATATATATATATATATATATATATATATATATATATATATATATATGCATACATTAGCTAATAAAAGAAAATTGGCATATATAATATACTGTTCCAATAATAGAAAGAGAAGGGGAAGCAACATGTTATCGTTATCATTATTATTATTATTATTATTTTATTATTATATACATATATTTCTAATTAACATTGTATATGTATATATATTAATATATTGTTTAGTATACTATAGATAATGCTATTTATAAGTATTGAAAAAAGTGCTATACATGTTTTAAAAACAAAAAACCTCGTAAGTTGAAATGTTGGAATATATATAATAATAACAACGACAAAAAAATAAATAAGCATATATATTATAATTTATATATGGATATTTTTTATTTTAATAATTTTATATTCTATAAAAATGTTGTTTTCGATATTTTTTGTTTAAACATTATTATATATTCCTTTAAAAAATTATGAATATTCAACTTGGAAAGTAAAGGATTTTTTTTATTATTTTTATCATTTTATAATTTTATAATTTTATCATTCTATCATTTTATAATTTTATAATTTTTTATTTCATTTTTAATTATAATACAAATTTTGGGAAAAAATAATTTAACATGTTTTATTTATCAACAACAAGAATAATAATTGGTGGCTTTTCATTCTACATATTGATCATAATATATTTCCAATTCTATTTATAATAATTTATACTTGCATTTTATTTAAACACTATTTGGAACAATAAAAGGTTAAAATAATACATAGTTTATTTTATATAAATAATTTTTTATGTCTTTATAAAATAAGAGGACAAAAAAAAAACAATACAAATATATATATATGTAGCTAATTTTAATTAAATAGTTTTGAAAAAAATAAAACAAAATATTTCGACGCTCTTGAATTATTATACTATAACTGTGGGTTTGCTTTCCTTATATATATTGCTATTACTATTATTATTATTACTACTATTATTATTACTACTATCATTATTATTACTACTATCATTATTATTACTACTATCATTATTATTATTTTTTTTTTTTTTTTTAATTTGTATTTTCAAATTATCATAATTTAACAAATGTGTGTGTACAAAGCGAGTATAAATATCAAATAAAAATATGTCAACATATTTTACATACATTTTTTTAATAAAAAAAAATATCCATATCATGTGTGTGTATATACATGTACATTTTATATAAAAAGCGTCCGAATAACATGTTAGCAAATAATATGTTAAAAAATAAAATTATCATTTTACATTTCATTAAAAGGGCTTATGGTTATTTTTGGGTATTTGCTGTATCCTAAATGTTGGGAAAATAAAGAATAAAAAAAACAAATTAAAAAATAAAGAATAAAAATAAATTTATGTATATGTCAGTAATAGTGAACTGGTTTGATGAAATAGCCAAAGCATGTGTGCAGGCTCATGGCAAAGATATAAAAATTGGAAAAATGTAAATATGATAAAATGTGATAAAGTGGTGGCGTATGCAATTACCTTATATTTGAACGCTCGCTTTCGCGCATGTATATATACTTGTTTACCTGAAACAAAAAAAACAAGAAAATAATAAGAACGATAAAATATTGAGTCACTATGTTTGTATCATATAAATATTTTGTAGACATAAAATAATCTTACATCATCTTTTAGCATGAGCGAATTTTTCAAAGTATGCGAATGTCGCTCATGTGTTGTGTTTAGTTTTTTGCAGTTCTCCATTAATTCTTTTAAAAATATGTTAAAATTCTGTTGAAAAAAAAAAAAAAAAAAAAATAAAATAAAATAAAATAAAAATAAAATAAAATAAAATAAAATATAAATACATATATATACATATATATGCATATATATGCACGCCCATTTGTTATATACTAAACTTACATCAATCGTTTTGAAATTGTCAAGTTTGCTATATTCATGAAAATAATCATAAAACTTGTTAAGATCCCTTTCAAATGATGATACAATTTCTTCGAGCTTTTCTTTTTTGATAGCCAATGTCTCCCTTTCCTTTTCCAACAGTTCATTCAATTTGTCATTATCTTTTTCCTCCTGTGAAAAAAAAAAAAAAAAAAAAAAAAAAAAAAAAAAAATACATATACATATACACGTGCACATATAACAGAGTAAGTGGCGAGATGTAGCAGTACCGTTATAGAATTCAAAAATTCATCTTTAATGCTATGTTTCAAATCGTGTAAATGATACGAAAATTTTTTTAATTGTATGCTTAAGGAAAAATATATTGATACGAGAACAAAAAATAATTTATATTCTGAATGAACATTGATATAGTTATTTAATTTATCATAATGAAATAAATTATTTTTATCTAAATTTTTATTTATGTTAATAATTATATTATTTTCTTTTAAAAAGCTTTGGAAATCACTATATACTAATGATGGTAAATTATTATATTGACTTTTTTTTTCAATATTATATTTTTCAGTGTTGTTAGAAGAAGAATAAACAAGTTCATTCTGTTCGCTTTCTTTTTTTGGAAATTCATTCTGTTCGCTTTCCTTTTTTTCGCTTTCCTTTTTTGGGAATTCATTTTGTTCGTTTTCTTCTGATAATATTGATTGGTAATACAAATAGATGCTGTCTAATGATTCAATGTTTACATTAGTGCATAGGTTGAGATTATCTATTATATATTTATAAAATACAGATATTTCCATTTCACATATTTGAAAGTTTTCATGGTTATTTTCCAAAAATATTTTAAAAGTATCTATATTTTTTCGAAGTTGTTCTAAAGAATTTTTAAAATTAGTTACATGTTGTAAAAATGAATTATATGAATTAATAGATTCTTGATTTATTCCAACGTTAATAAATTTTTTTTGAAACTCAAAATTATTTTTATATTCTGTATTTAAATTTGCTTCAATTTGAATTATTATATCTTGTAAATGTGTTTCTACATTATTTAAGGCATTTAAATTATTATAATAAATAGCTGGTTTATAATAATCTTTGATTTTGTTATATGTATTTATAATTGCATTGTTAAGAGATGATATTATGTTTTTTCTATTCGATATATTCATTATTTTAAATTGGTCATTTAAAACAATAAAATTTTTTTCAAATAAATTATATAATTGTGTTAATTCTCCATTATATTGATAGTAAATATTCTGAGCTTGTTTATTAAATAATAATTTTAAATCATTAGAAATATTTTTTTTTATATAAATTTCTGATATATCTATATTTTTAACTTTTACAACTTCCGTTCCTTTTAATTTATCTAAATTATCATATGTTGGTATAACTTCAAAATATATATTTTTATTTTCATGTTCAAAAAAATTTAATGATTTAATAATTTTTTCTTTTAATTCTGAAAAATTCATATGAAAATTATTTTTTTTACAAATCTCAATTCCATTATTTACATTATCTAAACTATATTTTAACCTACATATAATTTCTCCAATTTTGTCTTCTTCATATTTTTGAATTTTTATATCTTCAATTTCTTGACTTAGTTGTGCATACTTTAAAGCACAATGATAATTACTAATACTTATAAAAATTATTTTATTTATTAATATAAAATTATAAAATGAATTATTTATATTTCTTATATAATGTATATTACCTTTGGCAGTTGAAAATTTGGTTGCATTCTTAAACACATCTGGCATTTTACCATCTAAACAATATAATGCATTATTAAAATAAGTATATATATTATAACTTAATTTTGATAATAAATTTCTTTTACACTTTTTTAATATAGCAGTGTTATAAAACATATTTTCATGGTATGCTAATGACATACATAAAAATATATAAGTACTAGCACAATTAATATCTGATAATTCTGTTAAATTATCATTATTCATATTTTCAAATAAATAATTAAATATATCTACTATTTTATTAGATATTTTATTTAACAATTTCATGTCATTTGAATTTTTATGATATTTTATTAAGCTACATTTTAACATACATATATTAAATAATATTATTATATTTTCTTGTTCAAATACATATTCTACTTTTTTATTTTTTTCATATATATTATTACTATTTAATATATTATTGTCTTTTAATAATTTTTTTTTTTTAAATATATCAAAATAAAATAAATATTCTTTATATAATCTTAACAATTTATCATTTGCTCCTTTATATTGTTCTGTTAAAATACAGTTTCTAATACTTGTAAAGGTTCTTATCTCATCTTCAAATGTTGGAATTTCATTTTTTTTTATTATTTCTTTATAATTTTTTGTAATAATCTTATTTATATGTACCTTTTCATATAGGTACTTTATGTTCACAAAATCAGATACCAATTGCATTATATCGTCTTATTCTCCAATAATACTTTTACTGTTTTAATCAAAATCTAATTATCACGTATATTATTTTTTTGTCTCTCTATATACGCATTTGGCGCTACACACACTTTTGTTTTATAAGAATTATGCTAATCGAATATGTATGCATTCATATGTTGGGTAAAACAAGTATACACAAATAAGTTATTTTTGAAATAAAGGTCGATACGCTTTAAAAATGACAGCAATAATAATAATAGCAATAGCAATAGCAATAGCAATAACAATAACAATAACCTTGTATGGAAATTTTATTCCAATAAAAAAGCTAATAATTCATGTTTTTACATGTATTAACAAATATTCCCCTCGAATTTATTTATCCCTATTAGTAAATATGTAATTTATATAAATATAAGATCAAGTTGTAAAAGTGCAAAACTTGTGCAAAAATATGAAAATATGTGAAAAAAAATGAAAAAAAATGAACAAATATCAAAATATATGAACAAATATGGGGAAAAATATAGTAAAACAAGCATGTATAATAATTTTATAAAAAAAAAAAATTACAAATCGAGAATATAAATATTTATTTTTTTTTCACCAAGAATTGTAACTATATATATACATGTATATACGTTTTTTTTTTTTTTTTTTTTTTTTTTTTTTTTACAATTATGTATAAATCTTATATATATTTACAAGTTTGAAATTCATCAATTAATAATTTAATTGAATATAATTGTCATGTTTGGTGAAAAATGAAAAAAATATATATAAACATATTTATACCTTTTTATATATTTACCTATTTTTAGCTATAAAAATTACAGTTACACACATATATATGTATATATGCATATTCGTTCTTTTAATTATGTAATTTTTGAGGGTATAAACTATATTGCGATAAAATTATTTTTTAAGTATAAGAAAAATATTTTTTAAATTATAAACCCCTAAAAAATAAATATCATAAAAAAAAAATGGGAAAAAAGTTTATCTTATACAGGTAGACCAAACAAATAATTTAAGCAAAAAAAATGAGATAATTAAACATAAAAACAATCTTGAAAATTCCAGACATAATATATATATATATACATGCATATAATTGGAAAAATTAAACAATTGTTATTTTATGTCTTTTATTAATTATATGACTGTCTTAAATTTTATAAATATATGCTACATTTTTTCCGAATAATTTGATGGGTTTAATTTTATTTATAATAATTCTTTGATATTTAAAAGTTTTTTTTTTTACTTGGTACCTATAAATTTTAAAATGTCTAACTTTAAGAGAAACTTATTAGCCAAATGTTTTATTTCTGTATACATTCGATTTATAACAATAGCTGTGCCGATTTAACCACGCCTCCTCAAAGTAAGCAATAAATCACGAAAATAAACAAATAAAAAATAACAAAATAAAAAATAAAAAATAACAAAATAAAAAATAAAAAATAAAAAATAACAAAATAACAAAATAAAAGAGTAAAAAAAAATATGAGTATCATATAACTACAAAGTGCGCTATATGTTCAAATTTGGTAACGTAAAATAGTGGCTAACTATTTTAATATTTATCAAAAAATCAAGAGTAGAAAAAAAAAAATATTATTTATGTGCACACTATTTTTCATAAATCTTACAAATGCAACCACGTTTTAATTAACTAATTTTAAACAATGAATGTATCTCATCACACATATATATAATATAGCTAAGAGGGTTAGAAAAATGAAAGGAATATGTCCATAAGTTTTAATAAAACACATATATAATATCTTTCTTTTCCTTTTTGTTATTTTTATCAATTATATATTAAAAAGTATAACCTTTTATTTAGCTTTCTATCTTTACATTTTTATGCTTTTTATTTGACGGTATAATAATTATATATATTTTTAAGGGGATAATAACTACATCCATAATTAAACGTGTAATTTATTATTACATGAAAATTTTCTCGCTTTTTTTTTTAAGTTCTTACATATTTTTCATAATAATCATACAAAATATAATCTGCTACCCTTCCCAATTTAAATTATACAAATTTGCATACTAAAATAATAAAGATCCTTTTCATTAATTTTTTATTTTAAAAATTGTAAACAAATAATATATAGTCACACTAATGAAAACTGTCTGAATGTAACTGTATTTTCTTTTTTTTTTTTTTTTATTTCCTGAATTGTGTTACTTATGTATTATGGGTTGTACATAAATATCTATTTATTTATAATTTAAAATGAAGGCAGAATTAAAACACATATTTAACTATGATAAAAAATTTGAAAAGAATTGTAAAAATTTAAATTGTCCTTTTTGGAAAAAAAATGGGGAAATGTTTGGAAAATATTTTGTTCAGTTGTATTAATGGTTATGAAATGAAATGGAATATACTAATATATAATAAAAGAAAAAAATATGTATTATATAATAAAAAGTATTTACAAATGCATAATTTTTTGTGAGTGTACATAATTATGTATTATATATAATATATATATATTATATATATAATTATAATGTATTATATATATAATTATAATATATTATAATTATATTATATATATATTTTTTTTTTTATGCGCATTCAGAAATAATTATATATTTTTTTATGAATAATTACAAGTGTTCATGTAATTTTGTGCAGGATACATCTTTTTTCTCGTTTTTTTTATTTTTTTTTTATTTTATATTAAAAATATTATTAACAAGTCAGAATAATTGATAAAAATAATATTATACTATATATGTGATATGCATAATATGGAAGTATTTATATAGTACATATTAACATGCCAGGTTAACCCTTGTAAGACAATGAAGAACAAACGTGTGTTTGTTTTGTACTTTCTTTTATGCATTATTAATATAAAAGAAAATTAGATTTTACATTCTTAAAAATAAATAAATGCATATTTGTTATTTAACGTCTAAAATCACACATTAAATGCTGCTTTGTAAAAAATGTCATCCTAAAAATACCATACTATAAATAATAATCAAAAAAAAAAAAATATTTAATTTTTTTTTTTATTTCATTTCATACATATATTATTTAAAATATGCATTTAAAAATAAGTACGAAGACATATGAGATACATACCCATGTGTATAATATATATACAATTGTAGAATAATTTGTAATGTGATTTTTCCATTTTTTTTTATTAAATTTATAATTTTTTAAATTATTCATCCTTTGTATTAAAAAATAAAATGGATATTTTCAATTGTCATTATTGTTCAATATCTCCGTTCGATTATATTTTAGAATTAATATATGGTGAAAAGCCAAATAAAAACGATGAAAAAAAAAGTTCCGTTGTGACATACGATGTAATCTTACCCAAATAAAAGAAAAAACAAATATATAGAAAGAAAAATTGCATTCATAGTGCATATACAAAAATATCAAGATATAAAAGACATATTACCATTTTTTTATATTTTTGAATAGGATAGCAGCAGTAACAATGTATCTCAAATAGTATCAAAAGTTGGAGACGCAATAGAAAAAAGATCAACAAATGAAGTTCTGCTTTTATGTAGAGCCTGGGAAAATTACGTTCATCCTCGAGCCAAAGAATATTGGAAAGATTCCCAGCAGCTCCAAAATATTTTATGTACGAAAAAAATAAAAAATAAGAAAAATAAGAAAAATAAACAAAATAAACAAAATAGAAAAATAGAAAAATAAACAAAATAAACAAAATAAACAAAATAAGAAATGATATTATAAGACCGAGCACCCAGGGGTATAACTTCTAAGGGTGTGTATTCGGCCACTTGTATATTCCCAAAAAATAATTCTTTATATTTTTCTTTCAAAAAAAAAATTTAATTTGAATAAATTCTTTACAGGTAAAATTGCAAATGGCATTACAAAAAATGATGATCCTATTTTAGGAGATGATTATGCGTGTGTTTTTTGGTTCGGAGATAAAAATAAAAATGACAATTGCCCTATCATATCAGTTAAAAAGGGGAATGATAATATAGAAACGATAACTTATGTTAACAGGGTTCTTATTTTTCTATACGCAGGTTTGGCTCAAACAAAAAAAATAAATATATGCATGCATACATCCATACTACATCATATGTGTGTGTGTGCATGTAACAAACGTGTTCGCTATTTCTTTCTTTATTTGTTACCTTTTTAGATGAAGCGAGTTTTCAGGAGCTGCAAAAAAAACCTAAAAAAGCATTTACAATGGCATGTGGAAACATTAACTGTATCAATTTGACACATATTTCTTTGGATGATTAGAAGGAGTAAATTTTTAAACTATAATCTCGAAAAAAAAAAATATATTTTTTTGTGGCGTTACTAATGAAATATTCTATGATTAAATATGCTGAGGAGAAATACATTACGAAAAGGAGTACATTACGAAAAGGAATACAATATGCTATAATGTGTACATTTTTTATGGGGAACAATATTGAATAAATTTTAAGAAAAAAATAGAAAAACGATAATTTATTTAGAAAAATTGATAAATATAATAACAATCAATGTTCATGTGTCAATTTCATAAATTCAAATATGGTATAATATATATGGGATCAAGGATAAGGAAATATACACATACATAAAAATTCTGAACAAAATATGTGTTAATATATATTTTTTTTATAAACAAAAAATATTTCAACATCATCACCAAATGAACTTTTATGGAATACTAATAAATTTATTCTATATAATCTTTAAAAAAAATATGTGGGAGTCTTTATTTTAATTTTATATATCATTGTTTTTTAAATCCCACAATTTTAAAAAAAAATTAAATAAAAGCTTTTAAAGCATGCAATAAAAATTTTGTCTATATGTATTTATATTTATATATATATATATATAAGAATATTTTTTTATGTAATTTGCAGTTTGACATATATATATATATCTATGTTTTGTTATTGCGTTTTATAATTTTTTCTAATTATTCATTTTAATGAACATATTTTTAATTATTTTTTTTTTTAATAAAAAATATACCATTTAAAAGGTGTATTTAGCTAGCACATATATCACCCATTTTCACACTTGAAAACAGACAAAACAAAAAACAAACAGTAAAAAATATTTTTTTTTGTTATATAAATATTATGCCATTTATAAGATTATTTAAAAAAAAAAAAACACTATAGTCATATTACAAGTGTGTATTAAACATGGTAATTATTATTTATGATAAAGATTGATCATGGTTATCTGATTTTGATATTTCATTTTTCGATAAATTAATATTTTCTTTAAAACAACTAATATTTTTTTTTGATACATATGATGCATGTGTAACTGTCATAGCATCATGTTCTTTTACCCCTCTCATATTAATGCATAAATGTTTAGCTTTAATTGTAACTTTTATATATAAGGGTTTTAAATATTTTTTTAAAGCATTGCAAATATCATTAGTAAGATCTTCTTGCAATTGTAAACGTCTTGCATATATATCAGTAATTCTTGAAAATTTGGATAAACCCATTATATATTTATCTGGATTATATTCAATATCACACAATCCTTCAAATGGCAATAAATGATGTTTACATAAAGAATAAACATGTATATCTTTTATTTTAATTAGTGTATTATTTTTATATTTTCTTTTATATATAGATTTTTTTATTACATTTTTTACACTCATTTTATATCCTTCAGTTAAATATAAAAATGCTTTAGCAAATCTGTTATTTGTTCTTTTTAATATATCACAATTTGGAATATTTGATGCTTTTAAAATATTTAATATATTCATACTTATTTTATCTGTTTGTTTTTCTAAATCGTCTATAATAAAATTATTATCCTCCTTATTCTTTTTGTCTATTCTTTCCCCTTTTATTATTTTTTTACCTTCACCATTATTTTTATTATTTATCGATTTAGGATTATCTATACTTATCAATTGTGTTGTATCGCTTGAAATGTCATTTTTGCTGGCGTCATTTTTGCTGGCTTCATTTTTGCTGGCGTCATTTTTGCTGGCTTCATTTTTGCTGGCTTCATTTTTTTGGCCTTCATATTTTTTGCCTTCATTTTTTTGGCCTTCACATTTTTTGGCTTCATTTTTTTTCTTGCTTAACATGCAACCTTCATCGAGTTGCTTTTTTTCGATATAGGTTTCCATATTTTATTTTCATTAAAATGGTAAATATATTTATTTTAAAGTAGTGGTGGGCAATCTATTGAACATCCAATTGGACAAATAAAAGCTGACCAACAAAATTAAATAAGATTAAATGTTTGTATAAAATAATTTATATTTTTAATAAACATACATACATGCATACTTAGAAATATATGGTAATGCATTTATAATTGTGTTGTCGTTTTTTTTTGTGGAGAAAAATTGTCACATTCTCAGCTGCTCATAGCATACATATATTCCCTAATTTAGAATTTCTCTTTTTATAAAATAATATTTCCAACAAATTGGACAATAATATATATGCATATATGTTGGCATGTATCTCAAAATGATTGCATTAAAAAAATCAATAAATATAATAAGAGAGTTAAAAAATAAGGAAAAGAAAAATATAGAACATGTACAATTACTAATGTAATAAACAAAATAATGTAGAAGAAAAAACGAAGAAATAAAACTATTAATTAAAAATGTTTGCTAATTTAAAATTATAAAAAAAAAAAAAAAAAAAAAAAAAAAACATATAATTCTAATATTCAATGGGAAATTTACAAATGGAAAAAGTTATTATACACAAAGGTACATATAATATATGACCATAAATGTATTATGAAATTGGCAGCGGTAAATAATAAAAATGAAAAAAAAAAAAATAAAATAAAAAAATGAAAAAAAAAAAATAATGGAATTGATAAAGTATATTTCGTTTAATTTAATTTGATTTAATTTGCTTATTTTTTGAGATTGAAAAAAACGTAAATTATATAATCTACAAAAATAAATGGGAAACAAAATGAATGTGTTTTAAAATTGAGGTGAAAGGAAAATAAACAGATTGGAAAATTAATATCTTATATTATTTATAAAAATAAAAATGTCAAGATATATTAAATATTTTATGCAAGCAAAAAAACTTGATAAAAGAAAAAGAAAATATCATAAATATGATTTTTTAGAATTGAGCAAAGAGTTAAGCATACCATATCCTTTAAGAGAACAAAACCAGCCAAAAAGATTAAATCTTTCTTATTATTTAAATATTCAAGTTGGTGATTTGGTAAAAGTTTTATATGGTCCAGATAAAGATAAAGAAGGGATAGTATTAAATATTAACCCTAAAAAAAATACAGTAATAATTGATGGATGTAATATGAAAAAATCAGCATGGAATGTTATAAATAAAAAAGGTAGTATAATTACCCAAGAGATGCCAATACATATTACTAATATATCTTTATTAGATCCTGTTAATAAAAAACCAACTGTTGTAAAAAGGAGATATATGATGAATGGTGAATGTGTAAGAATTTCTAAAATATCTGGATGTGCAATGCCTGAACCTATTAATAAAAATCTTTTAAAAGAACAAGATAATTATCAACTTTATATCCAAAAAAAAAAAACTGGTCCACCTATTAAAGATATTTATGCAGAACGGGATAATAAACATTTTAGTCTTTTAAAAAAAATTGCTTATCAAATAAAAAAAAAAAGATTTTTTGAAATGAAAAATTTTTTTAACACACCCAAAGAGAGAGATAACACAAATAAAGACATCCTTGAAATATTATAAATCATAGAGAATACTTATCACTTTTAAGGCCACTCAAATGTGAGTAACAAAAACTGTGTTTGGAACAAAGCTACCCATCTCCTATCGATTTTTTCCGTCTTTTCCCAGTGCAATAAAAGAAAAAAAAAAAAATAAAAAAAAAATAAAAAAAATAAAATAAACAAAATAAACAAATAAACAAATAAAAGTATTAATTTTTTTAAGTTATTAAAATTTTAATCTTGTTAAAATACGCATTTAGCGTGTTGCTGTTTGCGGACAATTTTTTGTGTTTTAAAGTTTTTTCATGCCATGTAACGCTATAAAATTAAATACAAATATGACCATAAAAAAAATGAAAAAAAATGAAAAAAAATGAAAAAAATAACCTATCCAATATCACGTAAAACAAAAAACATTAACACGTCAAGGTATATATTGTACACATTTGTGTAATTTGTAAAATCAATGCATAATTAAGGTTAAAAAAAAAAAAAAACTAAAAATAGTTATTTATTATTTTAATTCCAGTCACCATGAATAATGTTTGCCAAATACAAAGAAAACATCGAGGTATAACACCTTTGTATAAATATAATATTCCACCTTCTTTATATAAATTAATAAATGACTGAGTAAAACTTAAATTAATATTTTTATTTGCATTATTTTGCATATAAACTCTAATAACATCAAAAGGGTTATTCCATACTGATAGTGACCCACCTATAATACCACAAATAATTTCTTCACTGGTTTTTAATTCATTATTATTTTTTTTATCTTGTTTAAATTTATTTGGATTTGATATATCACAAATTTTAACGTCATTTGGTCTTTGCTCACTCTCTTTTATCTCTTTTATCTCATTTCTTTCATTTTTTTTTTGTTTTTTACTAATATATATATTTCTCACCCATTCGGTTATGCCTTGTCTACTAGCCCAATTTGTTCCCTGTCTTAAACACATAGCAGAATTTCCTTTATATAATGTTGAAATTCCAGAATGTTTAAAAATAGATATTAATTTATCTTTATAATTAATATTCTTATCAATACTTGCAGTTATAAAAAATGTACATGGAGTCATAACTATCGATTGACATATACCTCCACATGCTCCACCTATAAATCCACTAATAGTATTGTTAACATTTAAATCATTTAAAACTTTGATTATCTTTTCTTTTGATAATAATAATACTGCACCTTTAGTACTACTCTCTACCAATTTAGCATAAAACCCTCCATAAAAATGTCCAACCCCTTTATTATAAATATTTATAAATGAATTAATCGTATTTTCATTTCGATAAATACACATTCGTGTTTTCCATACTTCTAAAGGTAATCCTAATGTTCCTGTTTCTAGACAATGTAAAAATGACCCACTTATTAAATTTTTATATGCCCCGTTTTTTATTACCCCCTCATTTTTTTTCTCCATTATTCTATATTTAAAGACATGGGAACAAAATAAATAACTATTATTAGAATAAACGGCTTATATATTCTGATCTACCCAGAGAAATAAATATTGTCACACAATACATGATCATTTAGTTTGGCCTCAAACTGATGCGCTTCCTTCAAGGTAAGACGATAAAATGTGAAAAAATGGCAGCAAAAAATGGCAGCAAAAAATGGCAGTAAAAAATGACAGAAAAAAATGGCAGCAAAAAATGACAGTAAAAAATGACAGTAAAAAAATGATAAAACTTTAGGAATTAAAAATAAAAAAACTATAAACCAAGAATATATATATATACAACATATTTATAAGTTTATTCTGATAATAGATTTTTTTATCTAAAAGAGTATTTATTCCTTTTATTAAAATGTATTTTTTCATAATATAAAAAAATAGCATAAACTATAAAGAAAAAAAAAATTTACAACATCACCATTATTTATTTTACAATTTCCTTGAATATATCAATCATACTTTGTATAAATAATGGGATATTATTTTATTTTTTAAGAATTTATAAATTTGTAATAAATTCAAAGTTTTCAATTTGCCTTGATATATATTTTTTTTAATTTAAGTAGCTTGTCAATAACTGTGTATTAATATTTTCTCATAAAATGAACATAATTTTTTTTTTTTTTTTTTTTCCAAAAAAATATATATACATACATTCAATCTTTTGGGTGATTTATTTTTGTCTCCTTTTTAATGTAAATTATCCTTAATAATAGAAGAACAAAATTTCGAGAAAAATAAATTTGTTTAGAGTTAATTATATAATCATTGTTTTATTTTCGTTAAAATATATACACGATAAACTTATTTATGACATTATAAATATGTAATTATTATATATGTCCATGACAACAGTTTAATAAAATAAAATTATTAAAAATATTAGGATGAAAAATAAAGCACTGAAATATATAAATTAAGATAATTTTAAAAAAGGTTGGTAACTAAAATGTTAAAAACGCATTTTATTTTTTGCGATGGTTTTCATTTAGTTCGGCATTTATCCGCACATCTAATTGTAAACATGTAAATATGTAAACATATGTACACTTTTTTGCGATCTAACAGTCAAAATTTTCCATTTTATATTTTTAATCGCCTGAGTTTGTTTTAAGTAAAACCCCAAATAAAAATGGAAGCATTCCAGCAATCGACCCGTTTAATACCATACTGAGAGCGCACACGATTGGCTTTTGGGTGGTAAACTGAGACTGTATCGGTAAAGAAGAAAAAATGAAGAAGAAAAAATGAAGAGGCAAAAATGAAGAAGCAAAAATGAAGAGGCAAAAATGAAGAGGCAAAAACGAAGAGGCAAAAATGAAGAGGCAAAAACAAAATGGAAGCGATCACTCGCGCCTTGAAAAACCTACCTTGAATAGACCCAAAATAAATAAAGTGATGAGAGTTGATATAAAAACAACGGCAAAAGAAGCAGTATAATTTTCTGCACTAAAAAATAAATTGTAAAGAACATAGGAAAATAGAGGTATCATACCGAAAAAACAAAAACTTAAAAACATTAAAATTCCCTTTTTAAATGCTTCACTTTTATCTTCATTAGTTAATATAAGACCTAATTCTTCTGACATCATATGTTCTAAAAAAAAATGTTTATTTCTAAAAGTTATTTCTACTAAATTTCTTGCATCCTTACTATCAAATTTATATTTATTAATATAAATATCTATCATTTCTTGTTTTTCTTCGGTTGGACAATTTTCTATTTCCCATTCTTCTCTTTGTCTTTCTGCTAACATAAAATCTATTTGAGCTGTTGAACTAGTATATTCGCTAAAACCCATAGAAATTGCATTTGCAAATAAATTACCAACTCCAATAATTATGACTTGTGCAGGTGTTATATTAGCACCAACACAACCGGAAACAATTGCAAAAATTGTAATTATTCCATCTAAACTTCCAAATATGATAGTTTTTAAATGATCTTTATCAAGACTATGATGTTCAGCATGTTTATCGAGATTATGATAGTGACTATGAATTTCTTTGGACTTTTCAATGTCCCCTTCATAGTATGCCTTTCTAGCATCAATTATTTTTTGCTTGCCCATTTTTTTATTTTATTATTGCCAGTCAGGTTAAAAATATAAATAAATGTGTGTGTATTTTAGCTAGCTTTCCTTTTGTTGTATAAAACAATTTCCTTACTTCCACACTTGTATATATTTAGTTATATTTATATATACATATATAAATTAGCTAAAGAAAAAATATACAATATTATCATGTTTCCCAAATTTGTCACATATTCATTATCATTTAAAAAAAAAAAAAAGTTATAATATGAAATATATATATAGATATATTATTTTTATTGATTAGTTGGAAAAAAAGTAATGAGAATTGCCCTCTTATATAAAAAAAAAATATTAACATAAGCTCATATTAAAAAAATGCATGAATATAGAAATTTATTATTCCCCCATTTTATACCACATAATTAAAATAGGGAAAAAATTCTCTTTTTAATTTTTGATAAAATTTAATATATAAATAAAAATGAATATGAATTTATTTCTCTAATTTATGTATTTTGTGTAATGAAAAATAAACTATATTATAATAAATTTTTTTTGCTCTAATTTTTATTACCTTCAAAATTTTACTACACACATAAATAATAATTCACGACAAAACCCCATATTTTGGGGCATTTATTTTATTTCTTGTTTTAATATACCAACTTTATTTATTTAATTCATTTTTTTTATTGTTAATTAGTAATGCCACTTCTTCAAAAAAATATGCCATTTTCTTCGATTTATCCTAACTCACTGAAAATAGAATATAAATTAAGTTATTCTTTGGCTGTGGGGGGGAAGGCTATAAGCAAGCAAGCAAATGAACAAATTAACAAATGAACAAATTAACAAATTAACAAATGAACAAATTAACAAATTAACAAATGAACATATATATAAATATATATTTGTTTTCCCCTTTTTTACACAACAGTCAATTTCATCATGTGGGATGATATAAAACTCCTTTTTGTTCCATTTTTTTAATTATTTAACATTTTACATCACTTCCCACATTTGAAACCTATTATTGTCAAAGTGGAATACAACCCCCAACAATATAGACTATTTTAATAAGCCAGGAAACAGATATAGAAAGAAAGAAAAAAACAAAAACGAAGTGGTGCACATGGTTACACATCAGAGCTGTGAATTAATACACAATGATAGAGAATAATGTTGAGAAAAAAACAGAACATGATAAAAACTTAATTGTAGAAAATTTGGAAGAAAATATAAATGATAATGAAGATCATTTTATCGGAAATTCAAATGACATAAAAGATGGAATAAATAATGACAGTAATGAAAATAAGGAGAAAAATGATGAAGTAGGAAAAAATGTAAAAAGAGATATGGGAAAAGATGAAAATAAGAGAGATCTTATATTTTCTTCAATTCTTCGATATAAAAAATATTTAACAAAAAAAGGTAATAACTATTTCGAGTTCAGTCAAACTAATTTACAAATAAATGAAAATGAAATGTTGGTACATAATAGTAACTTTTTTCACTTATTTGATATAAAAACAATTTTTTTCCCTCATATTTTTTTAAATGTCAATTCACATATTAATATAAATATTTCAGATTATTTAAATTATATTCAAAAATATTCAAACATATGTGATACACAAAAAAATATTCACTATAACTCAAGACAAGATTTTGTATTAGAAGCAATTGAAAATATAAAACATGTCGAAGTGTAAGTTTTATTTCACATTTTCAAAATATGCGTCTATTCCATATTTATATTCATATACCTTCTTACACCCAGTGTTATGGTTTTACTTGTTTTTTTACTAAGATATTATCTAAACACTTTGATAAAAAAATTTGTATTATTTTACATTTTGTGGTAGCTTTCTAATGTTGTTGACAATTTTGTGGTATACCCCTTTTTATCTTTTTTTCATTTTTTTCATTTTTTTCATTTTTCTCTTTTTCCTCTTTTTTTAGCTTCAAAAATGTGATGTTATTGAACAGCTTATTTCTCACATTAAACCAAAAAAATGCCGAACAATTGAAAACTCATTTTGATAGTATTGAGAAAATAAACTCAAGTGATTTAGTTTTTGTGCAAACAAATCGAAAAAACGACATGATATTAGGATATATTAAAGATAGCAAATATAATTTAATTTTTGAAGTATTTAATTTTAAAAAATTCTTTGAAGAATGTTATAATGATGATGTATATATTGATATATTTGAAATAAATAAAAAAAAAATGGATGAACATGATTTTATTAACAAAAATGAAAATGGAAAAATATATTTAAAAGAACTAAAAATAAATGAAAAAAAAAAAATACACACAAAAAGTGATACATTTAAAAAATTTTACTCATATTCTGTATATCAATATGATTATTATTTTTTTAAAAGATCAATTATTGAATGTTTATATTTAAAGGATACTAAAAAATGGGAAGAAAGAGGAAGGAAATGTATATTATCCTTAAATTTGTGCTTAAAATATGTTAATGATAATTTGTTCGTAATGATATTATATAGCTATGATGACACATCAGGAAATGATATTAATTTTGGAGAAAAAAGTGTGTGTAAAAATAAAAAAGAAAAACACCTTAATAATAATAACATAAACAATTTTGATAGTTGTGAAAAAAATATTCTCCAATTTGAGGATTTGATTATGTACAATAATCAGTTTGATCTAAATAAAGTTGACAAAAATTTATTCAAAAGAAATACATTTTTTGTGAATGATTTATGTTATCCATTAAAATGTAAAATCTTAGGAATTATTTCATTTACAAATTTGTGTACAGGTGATTATATACGACATATTTATTTCACAAAATTAAAAAAATATAGTTATAATTTTAAAAATGAATATAAATTTAATTTATATTGTCTTTCCAATGATGGTGTTTTATACACATTTGATTGTCTTTTAGAATTCCAAAATATATATACCGAAGAAAATTTTAAGTTTGATATAAAGAAATATTATAATTTTCAAATAAATAAGGAATGTTCATGTACCCAAATAAATGTCATAAAATTTAGTTCAAAATATTTGTATTCTATATCTTTTATAAATAATATAGTTTCCCCTACAAATTTTTCTAGAAAAAATAATGACCACCATGTGGATAATTCAAATTCTGTTCAGAAAAAAAAAACTAGCTATTCGTATGATTTTGCAAAAGAAAACAATGAAAATATATTTATGGAATGTGAAGAGGAGGTAAAAAGAAATTCAGATTTAAAATTTAACATATATGATGATAAAATGCATTCAAAAAATAACCGCTCTTTATACCATAGTAATTCTACATGTAGAAATAAAAAATATAACGATTTTTTGGAAACTTTAAAAAATCAAAATGACATGAACAGTCAGGTAATAAAATGCAAATATAAATTTATTGTTATTACAGCGAAATATGACATATTCATAATAACACTAAAAAAAGAGAAAAAAAACACACACACACAAAAAAATGATAATACTAGCAAAGAAATAGTTAATTTTTCGTCTACTAATAACAACAATAAAAATAATGTTATTTGTAGAATTGTCATAAATAAATATAATTTTGAAAAATATAATGAAATTAAATGTAAAAATAAAAGTTGTGTATTATTTGAATTAATATGTTTTTATAAAAATGGTTATATAAAAAAATATAATTATATTTGTACATATAAAAATAATAATTTTGAATTTTATTTATTTGAAAATGAACAAATTAAATATTCAAGTATTGCTAAGAAACAATTTTTTGTACCAACCCTTTTTTCCTTTAATGATGAAATTATAAAAAAAAAAAAGGAAACAGAAAATGAAGATGGAAAAAATAATAGTCTTAATATAAATAACACAGCCATAAGTTTATATAAAAGTTTAATTTATTTATATTATGAAGAAAAAAAATATGAAAATATTAGCATGGCTATAAATGATCAATGCCTCACAATTAATTATGTTAAAGCCTTTAGCAAATGGTTTAAAAAAATATACAAGTTTGTGTATAAAAGGCATGTATACAAATGTAATAATAATTGTACTATAACTGACCAAATTAATAAATGTAGCAATTATTATGATAATAATTTTCATCAAAAAGACAATAATAATATAGACCCATGCAATAATCTATGTATAGAGAATAATAAAGATAATATCCATATAAATAAAAATGAAACAAATTCTATATACAAGATTGAGAATAGTCCCTTATATTTAAATATGCTTGTTAAAAAAGAAAATAAAACATTTTTTTGGGAATATAAATATATTTTATTCGGGTTTTATGATTTATTTTTAATAAATGAGAAAAATAATTTATCCCACGTAAATGATGAAAGGAAAAATGTTGACAAAAAAAACTTAAAAAATTCTTATGATGCACATAGCCATTTTAATTTTATAAATATTGTAAAAGAATATTTTTCCTATGACAATATTCTAACTTGTATAAACAGTTTTCCACAAAATTTAAACATGAAAAAAAAAAAAATTAAACTAAATTTTTATTATTTTATAAATTTTTTAAATTTTTTACAAAATAATTATATACATGAATATGTAAGTGTATTTCATTTGGTATTTAATCAGCTGAATGAAAAGACACAGCAATGGGAAAATAAAATAGGCGAAATCATTCCAAATGGTTGCAAAAGCTACACAATTTGTGACGGTTGCGAAAGTTGGGAAGTGCGTGTAGATCGGGTTTTGAAAAAATATCGCCAATTCATTGATGTGCGAAAATATTGTCCTATTTTATTTTCCTTTTTTGTCCATATGTACAATTTTTGTTTGAAGGGAAATGGGTTAAATAACGACGCGTTTATTTCACATATCACTTATTTTTTAATCAACAAAAATACAAAAATAAATAAAAAAAGGTATAGATATTTACAACAAAAGGAGGAAAAAATAAGAGAAGGAGCAAATGAAGTTGATAACATATCCCCTAATATTCTTAATAAAAATTCAACCCCTTTAAATGAGGATAAGCATGAATGTGTAAATGATGAATGTGAAATACGTGAAAATGGGGATACAAAAAAAGAGACTAAAACTATGTTCAGGTTAGAAAATAATAAAATGAAAAGTATAAATGAGGAAGAATTTGAAAAAAAAAATAAAAAAGAAATCGAAATAGAAAATTTACTAACAAATTTTATAACGTTAAAAAAATTTTTGTACTATGTAAATAAAGTGAGTAAATATCTCGACGCGATTTATAGTATAACGTCGTTGAATTGTGGAAATAGGGGTGAAAGAAAAAAAAATAATAATAATAATGATAATAGTGGGGGTAATAATGGCGGTAATAATAGTGGCGATAATAATGGCGGTAATAATGGTGGCGATAATGGTGGCGAGCTCGATTTTTATGTCTACGTTAACATATCAATATGCCAAGTCTTATACACAATGATGCACACATTAAGAATAAATAACACTAACAAATATGCAAATTCAAATTATAACTTAAAAAAAAATAATATGGATTATTTTTATTTGTTGATATTGGTTAATTTTTACACATTGTTTAGTATTTTATTAACACAAAGAGAAAATGTTTTAAAATGTAATACTGATAAAAACAAAAAAAATATAGAACAAAAAACAAATTTGGATAAAAAAATTATTGAGAAAGATTTATTAATCCATTTTTATAATGAGCTATATGAAATTAATAAAAATAATACAAATTTAAAAGATCAATTTATGTGTGCAAATCATATAGAAATAAAAAGGGAAGATTTTCAAAAATATTTAAATTTAATATATAAATTATTTATAACTATAATTGATCAAATTGATACTGATGATAAACTTATTGAAAAAATTTATTTTAAAATTAATTGTTGTTTGTGTGGTAATATTAGTTTATCCAATTTATATAATAATTATTATATATGTGAAAAAAAACATATTTTTAATAAATGTATGATAACATTTTGTTGCATATATAAAAATTGTCTAATATTACCAAATATTTTTCTTTTCGAAAATATCCATAAAAATAATATATATGATCCGAATAATCATATCTTAAATTTCGATCTAAATTTTAAAATTACCAATATTTATTTTTGTCCTTTTTGCCATTATTTTATTACAACAGATAATCATTTTTTTAACCAAATATTTATTTTTACTCAATGTCCTTTTTGCAGTACTCCTTTAGCTAATTTATAATAATATATTCCATTCCCTACATTTATACATATATATTATATATACACATGTTGTTTATATATCTATCAATATTATTATGCTTTATTTAAAATGTTATCCATATTAATTTATAAGATATAAATTATTATTTTAAAACCTTTTTTTTAACTCGGTGATGTTCTATTGATACTTTTTTTAAATTACATATTTTTTTTTTTTTTTTTTTTTTTTTTTAAAACCGCTAGACTTTTTAACTTGCTATTGTTTAGTATGTATGCTGTTCTTGATATCTTATATTTTTCAATTTTATAATTTTTTTTTAAAGAAAAAACATTGGGCTTTTAATATTTTTTATAATATCTCATGTATATTATTATTTATAATATCTCATGTATATTATTATTTAAATATCTCATGTATATTATTATTATAATATCTCATGTATATTATTTTTTTTTTTAATATTTATATTCATTATACAGCTTTGAAACATTATATATATATTTATATTTGTCATTATATGCCATTATTATGCCATTATTATGCCATTATATATGCAATGTAATCATTAAAGTAAAACAAAAATTAATAATTTAAATTTTATAAATAAAAATATATTAAATTATGTATTATATTTTTATGTTATATTACCTCAATAATTATTGTATACCAAATGAAAGGCCGCAATAATAGTTCATGGGGTTTTATTTTATGCTTATTTTTGTACAATTTTTTAGGATAACCTTTTAATATTATTTATTTGTTTGTTTGTTTGTTTGTTTTAAAATTTTACATTTATGTGAAATGCATACTACATGTAATGCTTATTTTTAGCCAATTAGTTTTCCAATTTATACAGTTATAAATTCGTAGAAATGTTTACACTCTTTATAATTAGAATTGTGTATACATATTAAATTTACTTTTAATTTTTATATTTTTTAATTTTTATATTTTTTAATTTTTTAATTTTTAATTTTTTTAATTTTTTAATTTTTTTGAAGCACACACACTAACAATGTTGTGTATTAATAGCTCAACTGTTTGTATGCATCATAGCTTAGTATACTCAATTGGTTGATATAGCTAACACAATTTTTAAATAAAACGATTAATCGGTTTATACAAACGATGGGTTAGGATATAAACTATTTTAATGGACAAAAAAAAAGTTGAAAAAAAGTTGAAAAAAAGTTGAAAATGTGTAAAATTGTGATTTTTTATACAAAATAGAATATAGGATGTTATATAAATATCCAATATAAATTTGTAAAATAGTTATATATTAAATTTTGAAATAAAAAAAAAAAAAAAACAAAATGAATAAAAAAAAATGTGAAGTTTGTGGAAGTAATTCATTTAGAATTGAGGATGGACTGTATGTGTGTAATGATTGTAATTATGTAAATGAAGAATTACAAGAAGGTTTTGAAGATGCATTTGAATTAAAAGATGATAAAATAGATATAGAATATGATTATGTTGAAAAAGATATATATAATATAATACAAAAGTTATATAAAGATAAAGATTTGATTGTAAATATAACAAAATATGTACTAAAAGAAAATGATGAATTTTTTATAAATTTCCAAAAAATTTTATTTGAAATATGTCAAATATTAATATCAGATTATAAATTTCCTACAATCATATATAATGAAGTTAAAAAAATATGGTTTTATTTACTTGAAGATTGTATAAAAAAATGTAATATTTATCGTCCACCTAATGATAATAAATATTCTTTAAGATATATATATGAAGTTATAAAATCTAAAGATATAACTGACATATTTAAAAATGTCATTAATGATTTAAAAATTAATGAAGAAATAAGGAATACAATTAAAAAAATGGGGTATAGTAAAACAAATTATTATTTTAATATTCAAAAACAATATATTAATAGAATTGGTCAAATGGCTG
Source organism: Plasmodium yoelii (assembly GCF_900002385.2). Classification (NCBI taxonomy): domain Eukaryota; phylum Apicomplexa; class Aconoidasida; order Haemosporida; family Plasmodiidae; genus Plasmodium; species Plasmodium yoelii. The sequence goes on along the minus strand of NC_036186.2, from coordinate 1,592,447 downwards.
AATTTTATCCAAAAAAAAGTGAAATGAATAGAAAATTTAACATACGTTTTTTAAAATTATATAAAAAGACATCATTACTTGATAGCGAAAATAAAAATAAAAACTCATTTAAAAAACTTAACGAATTAATAGCAAACTTGAAAAATAGCAAAATAAAAGATGATGTAAACAACATAAATAATAAAGGAATGCATCAATCAAATGTGTTCCAAAACGCCTACCCATTTGACAGTAACGAAAATGCATCCCAAAGCGGATACCCATTTAACAGTAACGAAAATATGTTAAACAATTTTGATGAAACAAATAATAATATGAATCCATTTGAAAAATCAGATATTTTATATGATACTGATAATTTTTTAAATCAAGAAAATGTGAATTCATTCCAAAGTTTTAATGAAGAAACAAAAAAAAAAAAAAATATTTCAAATTCAAAAGAGATACAAAAAAATTTATCTCAATTAGAAAATAACCTTAATGAAAATTATTCTATTTTAGATAGTGAAAAAATATATCATTTTTATTCGTCAAACTTTATTAACAAACTTTTACAATATAAAAATTTATTAAAACCATATAGTCGTGATGACCCAATGAAATATATGAATAGGAATACAAATTATAATAAACTTATAGGAATTATTTATCAACATGATTTTTTATATTATTTTATCGAAGATTTAAAAACAAAATCAGATATTGAACACTTATCATATTATGATATATTACAAATATTTAAAGGGAATTATGATCAAATTATACTTGAATTTTTAAAAGAAAAAAATAATGAAATAAATAAAACACAAAATTTAAACGAGAATCAAGAAAATAAATTAAGTAGACGCGATTCTGATGAGCGATTAAGCGAGGGCTTTTTATCGACATGTCATCAGAAGGAGGTTGAAAATGCGAAACAAAACGAAAAACAAAACGAAAAACAAAACGAAAAAGAAAGCGAAAAAGAAAGCTTTGAACTATTTAAACCATTTGGTGAAGTTGAATTAAAAAAGGAATTTAAATTAAATGAAAGTTTAGAAGGAACTGACATAAAAAGTGAATTTAAATTTAGCGATTTTGGCGAGTTCATTAATAAAAGTTATAACCATATTAATAGAAGTAAAGACATCGATATTATAAGCAATTGGGATCATAGTGAAAAAGGAGAGAGTTACAAAAAATGGGAAAATTCGAATTATAAAATTGAAAAGACAAAAATAAATGATCCTAGAAAAAATAAAAAAAAAATAAATGAACAAAATATTATAGAAAATATTTTTGAAAAATATAAAAATTATATAACATTAAAAAAAGATGTTGCAAAAAATAATATTGAAACAAAAGTTGATATATACGAAAATATATTTAATGACAAAGATAGTCAATCTTGTTTATCTAATAATGAGATCAATTTTATTAATGAAAAGTACGATGAAATAGAAAATTTGCTACATAATCGATTCGAAAAATTAGATTCATATAGTTTAGAGGGAGACAACCCTTTGCAGCTTCCACCCGACGCTATGTTACCCAATTTTGACCAAATCGAAAATAACGGAAAAAGCGAAAGTGGTGAAAATGGCGAAAGTGGTGAAAATGGCGAAAGTGGTGAAAATGGCGAAAGTGGCAAAAACGGCGAAAGTGGTGAAAATGGCAAAAATGGCGAAAGCGAATGTAAAAACCAAATAAACCTTGCAAATATTAACAAAATTGGAAACGAGTTCACAAACAAGATGGGGAGCGAAATAGAAAATATGAGCATATACGATAAACTAGAATGCATAAATAATTTAAAAAAAGAAAAATTAGAAAATTTTCCAAACCAAAATATCCAAATTACAAATGATAGTTACTATAATGGAGTAATAAAAAAAATAGACAAATCAATAACAAAAGTAAAAATATTTATAGAAGAAAATAATTTAGAAAATATATATACTCAAACATTAGATGATAATAAAATATATGTAAATGAAAAGCTATTATTAGATACATATATATTTGATGAATTATATACAAAAAATTTATATGTATCAAGTATTAAAACATTTAGAAATATAACAATAAGATATATATATAATGAATATATAAATTATTTTTTAAATAATTATGAAGAATATATGAACGATAATGAAGAGTGTAAATATTGTTATAATTTTACATTTGAACTTATATTTTATATTTTATATTATGCTTTTAAAAGATTAAATATATATTGTTTACCACATAATATGAAATATTTTGTAAATTCGGATAATTTTAATTTATATCATATTTTTAATAACACATCTGAAAATTTTTATAAATTATTTAAAGAAATAGATTCAATTAATTTTCCATTAAAAAATTCATATCTATCAGAAATAAAAAAATTTTTTTTTACTAAAACATTAAATTATGAGGTCCCTTTTTTATCTATTCATATGTATGAAAAATTTGAGGTTCTTGATCCTGGTGATAATATGTTAGAATATAATGAATATATTTTGAATGATAAATCATTTTGTAATAACAAAAATAATAATGTTTCAAATAGTTATACATATATGAATCATAATAATTATATTATTAATAATTTACAAATTTATGAAACAGTTGGAGTGAATAGCCTTTTTAGAAAATATAAAACTTATACAATTAATAATAGTATAAAAAAGAGATGGTCAAAAATGTTAAACAAATTTAATGGTTATTCTCTTACAAAATTATATTCTTTAATTAATGATTTATTATATACATTTAATTTATCAAATAAGGTACAAATGTATTCTATAAAAATATTTAACATCATCATATTCAGATATCGTTTTTTTAAATTTTTATATAACACATTTTGTAATAAATATGATGATATGCATATCCAATTAAATGAATATTATAATTATAAAAGTATTTATAAAGATTGTATAGAATATTATCCAAAATATATTGAATCAAATGCATCTATTAATTATATAAATACATATATTAATAATTTAAAAAAAAAAGAATTTTATATAAAAAAAAAATATATTGAAACAAAGAAATATATTAATTTACAAGATGGAAGTATTAATTATAAAATTTATAATAAAATTAATTATTTTTATAGACAAAAATTTTATTACACATTTTGTAATGTAAATTATCATATTGATTTTAAAAAAACAGAACTTTACAAAATAGCAGCAGGATGTGTTATAGCTGCTTGTAAATTGTATTATCCATTTTTTATTGATGATTTTTATGATTATCATAATTTATATATTCCTGATAAATTTGAAGGCTTTCATTTTGTTAATCATTATAATTGTCATATACAAGAAAATATTAATTTATACAATAATAAAATTTATCCTACCCAAAAAAAAAAAACTCGAAAAAAAAAACATCCCCATAAATATAACATGGATATATTTGAAAGAGATCAAGATTTAAAAAATAAGTCAAATGATTTTACCTTAAAAGAAAAAACGATACAGGAGTTCAAACACGATGAAACAAATTATCATTTTTACACGAGCAAAATTGAGCGGTTGCTCAAAAGGGTCGATCAAGAAAAAAAGAAGAAAAAAAATGAGCTAGACGCAGATGCAGTTGCAAGTGTAGTTGCAGACGTAGACGTGGTTGCAAGTGCAGATGCAAATGTAGATGAAGATGTAGATGTAGATGCAATTGCAAGTGTAGTTGCAAGTGTAGATGCAAATGTAGATGTAGATGTAATTGCAAGTGTAGATGCA